>NC_135958.1:35134954-35434954 GCF_053455715.1 Rhinoraja longicauda
TGGGTAAAATGTAAAAATTGTCCCTAGTGGGTGTAGGATAGTGTTAGTGTGCAGGGATCGCTGGGCGGCGTGGACACGGTGGGCCGAAGGGCCTGTTTCCGCGCTGTATCTCTAAATCTAAATCTAAAAATCCTAAGTTTATTCATCGTACATGCTTTTCCTTCCAAATGGAAAAACAAATAATTTCAGAGAATAACTCGAACAGCAGGAAACAAAAGTGGACGCCATCCAATGGTTGGATGAAGGGTCTCGACCCGAAACGTCACCCATTCCTTCTCCCCAGAGATGCTGCCTGTCTCGCTGTGTTACTCCAGCTTTTTGTTACTCTATCTTCGGTTCCTTCCGACACAATGATTTGAAAAACTGTTGCAGCCGGAGTTAATGTGTGCCATTCACAAAGGACAGGTCCCATTAATGGACACCTGTGGTAAAACCTTTTTATAATCAATTATCCTCCAAACTGGTAGTGCTTTTGAACAAACCTCCATAAGCATTTAGTTTGCAAAGATGGATGAGATTGGGCATTTTGGGGTCTGTTATCTATTTGCTTCATAACATGCATTGTGGCCTTCCATCACAGTGAGGAGAGGACTGGAGGAGACTCACTGTGATGGATGTTTCTTTGATGGATGTTTCTTTTTTTGTGTGTTTTTGGGGTTGTGTAATTTTAATGCCTATTTAATGCTTTTATTGTTGGACTGTGTTTTTGGGGTTTTTGGGGTTGTGTAATTTTAATGCCTATTTAATGCTTTTATTGTTGGACTGTGGGTAACTGAATTTCGTCCAATATTGGATGACAAATAAAGCTATCTTGAATCTTGAATCTTGAATCTTGAGAGCACCAAGAAAATGCAACACCCTCTTATTCATCATACCAGTAATGTTTCAGATAAGCACCCTAGAATTTATTTTTTATTTATTAAACTTAATTCGGTAGACAGTCATCCAGTTTGCAGCACACCGACCATCAATTGCAAATGGTACAATGAATGTACTGGTACAGTTATCTCATCTGGAGGTTAGACAACTGCTTAAATTTCCAGTAAAATAGTAAAATATGATCAAAAACCCATGTTCATGAAATTAAGAGCTGCTATCTGGTTGTCATGCATCTCAGTTAGATATTCCTGTTTTTCCATTACTTAATGTCCATGCATTCACTTTTCTTTTAGCAATTGCTTGGCCATTGTTTTTTTAAATGGTAATTAAAGGAGTCACATTGTCTAAGTACTGCACAGGCAGCAAGTTTCTTATCTTGGCTGTGGAGTGAAGGACATTTGCAGAATTGAGGAAAGGCAATTTCTTATTGCAACACAGGTGTTGAAATTTGTGTTTGGGTGACAGTTCAAAATGAGCCTGATTTGATATCATATCAAATAGCCATTTGATATGCCTATTTTTTCATTATCAGTCAAAACAAGTTTATCGTCTGAAGACACAAGGAATTGCAGATGCTGGAACCTTGAGTAACTCCATCCCATTCCACCTCTATCCCTCCCTCTGGTTTTACATTTTATTTCTCTTCTCCTGATCTGATACCCCTTTGTTCACCTCAACCCGTCATCCACCCATCTGACAATCAAAAGCCCTCTTGTTAGACTAATTCTCTGAAATTATCTGTCTTTTAATTCAGAGTTTCCCCAAACTCCTTCACCTAATCTCCCACCACTTTCCAGCTTTCTCTCCCCTTCTACAATCAGCCTGGAGTAGGGTCCTGACCCGAATTGTCACCCATCCACTCCTTCTACAGAAGCTGCCCGACCTAGTGCCTGCCCGACTTTGTGCATTTGATAATGGGGAAAGGAAATAGAAACATGCTTAAGTCGGGGCAAGAGAGAAAGGCCTAATTTCAAACTATTGCCCAATTGTTTGGAGAAGATTTTGTCCTCATGTTTAGGGGGGGAAAAAACTCGTATACTTAAAGAATAAATTTGCATATCCATGTGTAGCTCGAGTACAACGATGTTGATACCTCAAACAGCTATTAGCCATTTGATAACTTCTGTTAATACTACAGATGTCGATCAGCACTCATGTTGTTTGCAGACTGCCTTCCAAAGCTTTAACTGCAAGTTGAAAAGAAGTTCCCTGTCTACCTCCACCCCACTTGCACACACATTACCCGCTTGAAATCCTGATTAAATTTACCAAGTAACTTGATGCCAGACTGATACATTCCAAGGAATAGTTTTTCATCTCCATTGATCATGGAAGGTAATGTGAAGGATGTGAGATGAGACCAAACAGTCCTCTTACTCCTCAATCCATGTACTCCTGCTACAAGTGCGGCATGGAGGTGCAGCGGTAGAATTGCTGCCTGACAGCTCTTACAGAACTGGAGACCCGGGTTAGATCCCGACTACGGGCACTGTCTGTACACAGAGTTTGTACGTTCTCTCCATGACCTACGTGGGTTTTCTCCGAGATCTTCAGTTTCCTCCCACAGTCCAAAGACGTACAGGTATGTAGGTAAATTGGCTTGGTAAATGTTAAAAAAAATTGGGGTCCTTAGTGTGTGTAGGATTGTGTTAATATGTGGGGATCGCTGGTCGGTGCAGACCCGGTGGGCCGAAGGGCCTGTTTCCGCACTGTATCTACTAAACTAGATTCACAGGGATTGGTGGTGGTTAAGTATGTTTTCTTGTGCAAAAGGGTAGTGGTAAGGCATGTGCAGTCAATTCTCTAGCCCATCTGAGTATGCAAAAACAAAATGTGTAATTATTTGCATTGGTGTCATTTCTAGTAGATTTGCCTGCAACTCACTGAGTAGATTAAACAAGGCCATATTCCAAGAAAGTGGCTACATTTATACTTCAATGGTTAAAGGGAGATGTTTGAAGAAAAGGAATTAATTTAATTTGTCTACAAATTGGACTTGGCATGTTTTTGCTGGACTAAACACCTGTTGCATATAACACTGGAACCCAATCAAATGTCTGCAAGAATTTACGAATTTGCCCAAACAATGCACAGGTGGTACTGAAGATAGACACAAAAAGCTGGAGTAACTCAGCGGGACAGGCAGCATCTCTGGAGAAAAGGAATGAGTGATGTTTTGGGTCGAGACCCTTCTTTGGAGTCTGAAGAAGGGTCTCGACCCGAAACATCACCCATTCCTTCTCTCCAGAGATGGACAAGCTAGGTGCAGGAAAAATGTTCCCAATGTTGGGGGAATCCAGAACCAGGGGTCACAGTCTAAGAATAAAGGGGAGGCCATTTAAAACTGAGATGAGAAAAAATATTTTTACCCAGAGAGTTGTGAATTTGTGGAATTCTCTGCCACAGAAGGCAGTGGAGGCCAATTCACTGGATGAATTTAAAAGAGAGTTAGATAGAGCACTGGGGGCTGGCGGAATCAAGGGATGTGGGGAGAGGGCAGGCACGGGTTGCTGATTGTGGATGATCAGCCACGATCACAATGAATGGCGGTGCTGGCTCGAAGGGCCAAATGGCCTCCTCCTGAAGCTATTTTCTATGTTTCTAAGTAGGATCTGGGCAACTCCATAAATGATCTCATCCACTTCATCAATATGTGCAGAAGGCCATCGGCTCTCATAGACACAATCTCCAGGACAGGTAGTGGCACCGTATGTTACAGCCTGTCACGTAGGAGAGAGACTACGAAGGAGAGAGAGGCAGCTCCTCCATTATCGCAAAAGGACATCACAATTGTGGGGGCTGCGCTGGTGGCCAGGAGTGAGGGGGAGGGGGGGGGGGGTGGAGAGAGAATCTACTGATGTGTCATTCTGGAGAGCAGAGCACTGAAATGAATGCAATAGTCACCAGCATCAGTGAGGAACCACCCAACACAAAGTAAACCTGAAACAAATTTCATCATTTCACCCAATGTCAATGTGAGCCGTACATCGTTGGTGGCGCTGTGGTAGAGCTACTGCCTTCCCGCACCAGAGACCCTGGTTCCATCCTGACTACCGGTGCTTGTCTGTACGGAGTTTGTAGGTTCTCCCCGTGACCCGCGTGGGTTTTCTCCAAGATCTTCGGTTTCCTCCCACTCTCTGAGTCTTTGGAGTGAAAGGCAATCACATATACATTGCTGCTACCTGTCCTGGAGATTGTGTCCATGAGAGCTGATGCACCTTCTGTACATGTGATGAAGCACATGAGGTCATGTACAGTTTTGTAGGTCACTTGGCTTGGTGTAAATGTAAAAGAAAATGAAGCCCCAATGTGTGTAGGGAGGTGTTAATGTGCGGGGGTCTATTTACCTTTTCTCTCTCTTGCTCTCACACAGACAAGACACACACGCACCCACACACCTATCCATACATGGAGTTAATCACACCAGGTGTGACCTTTACAACTACAACCTTCACAACCCTACCTCAACAATGGAGCACTGGGGCCCATTTCTCGTTTATTTCTTCAAATTGTGTTTTGCACTTAGTGTTGGGTTTTTTTCAGCTGTTTTTCTTTTATAAATGTTATGTATAATTTATGTGGTATTTGTTTTTGTGTGTTTGTTTGAGTCCACCTGCCTGTGACGCTGCTGCACGCAAGATTGTCATGGCATCTCACTGTACTTGTGCCTCTGACAAGAAATTTGACTGAACGACTCGGTCGACACACACTCTCCCCTCTCCTACAACACTATTGCCTATTTTACCCCCCCCCCCCCCCCCCGTGCCACATACATAGTTATGCCTCCGTGTGGGTACACTGCATTCACCCTCGTTTATAGGCACAGAGAAATGACACACAGAAATGAGGAGGAGCAGAGACTTGCTTCCATCACCATTCAGTTATTGTTTCCATGAGCATAGTCCTGCTGTGGCTGTGCAGAGATGTTTTCACTGAAAGGGGAGAAGATAGCAGAAAAAGATCCCTATCATTTAGTGGAACGCAAAGTACTGGAGTAACTCAACAGGTCAGGAAGCGTCTCTGGAGAAGATGGATAGGCAACGTTTCGTGTCAGGATCCTTCTGTCCGAAACATCGCCTATCTATGTCCTCCAGAGATGTTGCCTGACCCATTGAGTGATTGCAGCACTTTGTGTTCGATGCAAGATTCCAGCATCTGCAGTTTCTTGTGTCTACCTATCGTTCAGCTTTGGCCACTTGGCTTCAGGACTGATGTTTGACTGTATGTCAGCAGATCATTGCACTGCCCAGATCGAATGTGAGAGTCAGAACATGATATTCACCCTCACAAATGTGCTCATTCGCCTCCCACCATGGCCTCTCAGGCAGTACACTCATCCATGCCCCACAGTCACCCATTACAGACTTCTCCTTCAATTTGCTCTGGGTAGTTGTCTGAAGCCAAACTATCTATGGAAAGAGCATTTCATGGGTCATTAAAGATATTGCTGTGGACTCAAATGGAAGGGCAACGGGCTTGCAACAACCAATCTGCAATCACACTGTTTCACGAGGAGTGGGGAACCCATTAGTCAGTGCTACCTTACTGAAAATTGGTGTGACCTTTCAAGTTTGTTTTATAGTTTTCCTGTTGTGAGTCTGAACTATTCAGATGTCTTCTAAGTGAGGGGAAATGACACCTTGAACCGTGCAGAGATTAGTGTCACAAGTATGGCAACTGCTGCCATTATTGCCAAACTTGGCAATGCCCCAGAGAATGGCGAACTGCCAGTTGTATGACTACTGAGGCAACCACTGAATGAGCAAGTCACTATATAAATACCGGGGAAGAAGTACTTTCTGTTAGTTTAAGCACATTCTGCGGATGATGAAAGGCACCGAGGCAGTTTGTTGTGAGTTCGGAGGTCATGCCAATGTCTGCAGTTTCCCTTTCGGATAACGCACGCAACAAAGTATCTGGATATGCTTCTCCCTGTGCTGTAGATTTGCTGTACACTATGTGCTGTACATTTTCAATAAAGGTCGCAGGCTGCAAACAACAGCTCCATTTAATGGTGGCAAGGAGGGAGACCTTTAGGCGTGCATCGGATGCTACAAAAACCTGAGCCGAGCTAAGGTGATCCGTAGACTTTCTAGAAGGTTGTGATCTCACTTTTACACTTGCTCTCCTGGATAGTGTTGCATGATTCGCACATGAAACCCAGGTGCTAATGTATCCAATCTGCAGCTTTTATACTGCTTTATTAATTTGGGAATACTCACAAGGGTTCTGAAGAGGAGCAAAGGGCGGCACAACCAACAGAAAAAAACAAATCATGGTTACTCTCCAGCCTCGCCACACAATTGTGAAAAATCTTTTTTCATCTTTTTTTCCCCGTGTTTTTCACAAGTTGCGATGACAGCTGCTGCCTTAAGATAAACCACCCAGACATGTACAACACATTTAGTGACATTGGCATGCTGCTGGTGTGCTGCTAGCTCCTTTCCTGTTTACACGGCGCGGTGGCCACCCTTCCGAAACAACCAGTCCGCGCCACAAATGGCTAAGGAAACGGAGCTGTGAGGACCGCCATTTATTAATATTAATAATGCAAAATAAAACGTGGAGAAAAGAAAGAATAAACACGGGGCCCTTCCCTTTTTCCGCTGTGTTCTTGGCAAGGCAAAGTCATGTGCGCGTTAAAGTTATGATCCAAGAAAAGGAGTCACTCCTTTTGTGGTCCAGACAGGCCTCTTTATTGAAGCATTTATGTGGGGGGGGGGGTGGAGGGAGATGATGATAATGGGTAAACACTGCAGCTTTTTCATATGCTGCTGTCTCTGCAGAATTTAAATTGTCAACAAAATGGCTCGATTCATTTAACCCTTCCATGCCAGCGGTAGTTTCCATGCACCAATGTGAAAAATGAAACAATGATGCATTGTCTATCATCAGTCAGCACTGACATGATCTGTGGTTCCATGGGTCTGTTTAATTCATAAGACGTTTGTGACAATTCATCTTTCCACCAGTTAAACGTGATTGCAGAAAACTGCCATGGTCCTACTGCTGCAGAGGATCTCTGGCACTTATAGTGTTAAATGGTGATTTATTCATGGGTGATTTTGTATGACACTTTTTAATGTTTTTAAAATTGGACTACGCAGGCTGCCAAAGAGAATTGCTACAGTTGTAATGAAATGCATTGGGCGTTTCATTTTGCAACCAGTACAAAATCAGGATGACTATCAGAAGCTGCAGTTTAAACCAATTGAAAATTTATACACACTCCAGCCTCTGTTTTCTATCAGTTTGCCACTATTTTGTTTCTAATAAAATGTACTTAATATTAGCCTGTAGTTAATTCAGTTCATATTATTCTGCTTGTATTTATTGAGATTGCTGTAATTTCATCCTCATTTTTTTTTGCTCTTACCATTCTTTTTATTCTTTCAAACTATCTGGGGATTGTACTTTGAAGGGAGATGAGCACAGCATATATTAATGGTTGGTTGATTCTGAATTCATGAAATGGACAAACAGATCTTTGGGGAGCAATACTCCTGTTTTAAAAAGAGGATCTTTGAGGCCGTGGTGCCATTGCGTTTCTGTCACAAGCAATCATCAGAAGATTATCATTTTTAATTATGTAACAGATGAGTTCAAATAAATGATAAATTATTTTACTGCGTTGGAAGCATGATTTGTGCAGGAAATTTATTTCACGGGGGAACGTCAGCATTTGATCTTAACTTTTCTAATAAATATAATCCTATATGAGCTATGGTCCACACGGGAGATATCTGGAATAGGACCAACAACAGTGTGCACCTGATTGCAGCCAGTGACTATATGAACACATTCTGTAGACTCACAACATTGGTAGGCAGCATTTACAGCAGGGTCTTTAAAAAAAAAAAAAATTTGCTTCAACGATGAATTGCACAGTGTGTGAGCCTTCAGCTTCTGTTGTGTTTTAAGATGACCAATTTGTGTCATTGTAAACCATTGGTTCCTGTCAGCCATTCGTCCCATTGCCTAATAAGGCTACAAGCCTTAATTTAAAATCTTGCCTTTAACTCTGCTCAGTCAATGTGAATTCCGCCTGGTCACCCGAATTGGTGTAACCTTTTCCGTGAAAACCTGCTCCGTTTTAAATTGCTCCTTGAACTTATTTTTGTACGGTTTTCACCGCGGATTCTGCTCTTGTGCTTCCGATGCTGGCCCGTGGTGTATAAATGGTGAACCCCAGAGGATCTCAATGCCAGACACCGTTCTGACAGTATTAAATGTGAACTGTTATGAGCATTCTATCATGGCTACGGCCATGTGCCACGCTTATGCATGTACAACAGTGAATGAATGGTATTCAATAGAAAACGAGTTTTTCCAAATATATTTCAAAAGCACCAGAAGCCCGTTAAAGAAATGTATTAAACTGCACGAATATCCAGTTTCAATGTTGATTTGTACAATGAGACAGGTTTGACACTTCCATGTATTACTGTAGTGGAACCTAAACTATTTTAATTTATGTTCGGTGTAGGGTCAGATTATTTCCATAATCTATTGCAGTCCATTATGGCAGGTTTATTTAATTAGCAGCAAATTATCTTAAAAAGTACAGCAACAGCATTAGAACGGAACACTAATTGAGTTTTATTGCCTAATTGAGTCTGGTTTTAGGAGGATTATATTTTTGCCAAATCACCACTGAGGATGATCAAGGAACTAATGCACTTATTTCCATTGAGAGGGAACTTTTAACAATTGCTGTGTTTGGACACGCATTCTAGATAGTGCAAGAGGAGGGACAGATTTATGACAGCAATGGGTCATAATTGGGCAAACAGCAAGAGCAAAGCGATTCCTTAAAAGGCGAAGAAATTAAAGACAAGCGTAAGAAATAAATAAGGTACAATTGTGCGTGAATACTTCTTCAGTGAAAAGAAAAGAACCTGTTTGGAGAAAAGATTCTGGAAAGAATGTCAACCAAATAGTGAAAGAAGAGAAAGAGAGAGAATAAATAAATAGAAGATAGAACGGCAAGTAAGAAAGAGATTTTAATTTTATTTCCACTTTAAGAACTGAGAAATAGTTACATCATTCTTTATGCAACATTACTGTTATTTAACTGTTATAGTGGAAAAAACATCTGTAATTTTAATATGTGATTTTGAAAGTAAGGAGGTTTTTATTAATTCCTCCTAGTGATTTATCTCATTAGATTACATGGTGTAATAGTGTATGTTAATCACCTTTGGGCTTGATATACACATTATATTTGAACTGATTTTTGACTTTTTGATCGGTCAGAAGCCATATTGTTACATTCCTACAAGCTTTCTTCTGTGTCCAACTTTATCATAGTAACTTTTAGTTAAATAGCTTTTAGTCCACTACCATAACCCTTATATTTCTATGTCTGTGGAATGCTTGGGCTGCAACTGGCTCTTTCATGTACACATGCAAATATCTATAGTGTTTTGTTAGTACAGGGTGTGTGAGTTCAGCAAACTGAGTCACAGGAGAGAAGAAGAATGTACTTCTGCTGTTGCCTTGCAGGAAGCATGTTTCATATGTACACCCCAAGAAATCGCGGCAGTTCTGCTACTGGGCACCTGTGATGAGTTAACACCATCAATTACCGATTTTATTAACAAGTATCGTTCTTTCAAGACTGATATACAGATCGCCGTATATTTTTCTTCCCTTGGAGTTCGGCACACAAGGCAACATGTTTCTACCAGAGTGCTTGCATTCAGCACATCAAGCTGTGCATTGCTTTCACAGCGTAGAATCCATTTTATGGGGCCTAGTCATTAGATGGACCGAGGAAGATGAGCAAGATGCTTTAGAGAGGACGGGGTCATCTCTCCACTTCTATCGGTTGCAGGCACTCTGCTGGATGTCCATCAGGTATTCAGATACTGGATTGTAAGAATCCTGCTTGCAGGAGGTGTTACTGCAGTGAGAATATTAAATTATTTTCACATCGATACAATGATATTGGGGTTCTTTTGCCATCCATCCAAACACTTCATAAACGATGTTTATTTAGACAATTAATGGAAACTGACAATGCTATAATTAGTGAATAACAGAATTAGACGATAACAGAAATCTACTCAGAATAACAATAATTTTCTTAAATCCTAAAATGAGAAATGAGAAAATGGGAAAAAAAACTTTCCTTTGGTTTTATGTGTATCCTTTATAATTTACTGCAGATGTTAATAATAATAACTAATATGAAAATGTGGAAAACTACTGGATAAGCAAGGATATCATTTATGTTGGTGTGAGTGCTATATTTAGAGGCACGATCATATATTTCATGAGCCATCTGATTCATATTTGGACCCAGCTTCTACATTTCAGCCTTCAGTCTTTCATATTACAAGATCTGAAAGAAATCCAGTCACAGTAACGTGCTTGGAATTCATCTACTCAATGATAAAATAAAAATTCATGGCAGGAGAGCGAGACTTGACACTCTTCCAAAGACATATTACAGGTGGTGTTATTTATTGTGCCAGAGTTCATAGAAGTGTTTCCTTAAAGAACAGTCAGAGCTTCTAAAAAGCCCATCTCCTATCAGGTGGAGCAGATTTATGTTGCTGGAAGAGGGGAGGTCAGGCAGAGAAGCAAAGAAAGACAGTTCCTCTGAGGAAAGCCTCCATTCTCATTCTTTTCCCCTGCAGTTTGGTCTATTACGACCACCGTCCATTTGCACAGAAATAAACACAGTGCTGCATCCTTATTGGAAATGATGCAAGTGGAAGCCTGTTAGCTGGATTCGGAACAGACACACTCTGCTAGCATTACTTAAATGCCCAATATCGAGCACACTGTCAATAGTTTCAGACTAATTTGAATGGATACCAAGTAATTAATGCTTGCATTTAACTAAAGAATTGAATTATCTGCAGCAAAGCCAATTGCTGGGATCATTTTGTTAGCACTTATTAAGGAAGGAAGTATATAATATTTCATGAAATGTTCTCAAGATGCTTTCATCTCATAATGCCTGGTTTAATTGCTGGAACATCTTTACCTGCAGCAAAGGATATTTGAAATTTTAGTATTTACCTGCTTCTAATTCAGCTGTTAATTTGCACTTTTTTTCTGGAAAATCATTTCCCATTAATTTATAACTCGTGAGGGCTGACATCCCCATGGAAAAGTGACAATATCATATTGCAGCAGAGAGAGGTTAAAACAAGGGATTGCATTTTAAATAAGCGTTTCCGGTCAATATTGTTTAATGCCTATTGATTTTAAAATTAGCCAAATATATGTCTGTAGAATAATAGTCAATAATAACAGAACTGTGGCATGTTTACAGAATATCACATGCATTTCATTTAGTTAAGAGATATATTGTCTTGGCAGATGCTGAGAGGATATTTCCTTTAAAAGCATAATTGTATCAGTCCTGAGGAAAACAGTGGCCAAAATGAATCCATATATTCAGGTAATCAACAACTTGTTAGTCATAACCAGCAATGCTCTTGTAAATAATTTCCCAATGGATGATTTGTATTATTGGTCAGCAGGTGATCATTCGAAAATAACGGTTTAACCCATTGATCACCATCTACTATCTTTTAAGCTGCTGCTTTGGAAAGCATTGATGATAATCTGAGTTATGCAAGGTCACAATAAAGTTTATAATGAATGTATGTTGTGAACCATATTTCTGGTGCATAACAATTGAGACAAGTTTAAGCTTTTGCTACAAAGCACTGCCTTCCTACCCTTTGAAAACCAGTCCCTAACCATTCCCAAAAGCTAAGAATGTTTTGAAAACTGCTTGAGCAGACAGGGTTAAGTGGATGCTTGTGCTGTTATTGCTGATCAGACATGAACAAAAGATTAAAATGTGGTAGCTGCCTTTTGAAGGAAAGCAGTCAGCATTTTTGGAAACATTATTATTTCAGGCTTTTCGTTTTAAATTCACTCCAAAAGGCAAATGGCTTGTAAATCGTATTGCATTTGTAATAGTATGCATATGAGAAAGGACATCTGCTAAAACAGCTTTTAAGCCGAATGTCTCACACTGCACAAAAGTTGAAATGTGTTATTTTTAATTCTGCTCAGCTGAATGCTGGGTGCCTAAACTGACTGCCACCACGTGCATGGAAGTAGTGGCAACTACGTTGCTGCTAATTGATGTCAGCAAGCTATAGTCTTCAGAGAAGGATGCTGCCATGCAATAGAAAAGAGACTATTGCCAGCTGACATCTCAAAGGGCAGGACCGTGCAAAGCGGGTGCAAAGGTTTCCTGTTTTTACAAATAAATTCAGTCCAAGAGTATAATAAATCAAATATTGCCTGCAGTGTTCAAGCTATAAAGTAAACCATTGTCCCTCGGGTTACAGAAGTGATGTTTAGTGCACTATAATGCCCTCAGCCTTCAGCATTATAATGTGCTCCCAGGCATTTCTGTCAATAATTTATTGGTACAGCCCTCAAATGCAGTCAATATTTGTATACTGTAAATACAGATTCTAGTTAAGGTTTGTTAAGTGTAGAATAATAAATATGTGAAAAGGAGTTACGAGGTTGTAATGCAATCAAGGGACTTGGACAATGTTATACACTACAAATGTGCAGCTTAAACAACCTCTCTGCTGATGTCACTGAACGCGGTGGATGGAGTTCATCTTTTAATTTGCGTGAATGCATTACATTGTGTAGGTTTAGTGATTAGCCAGTGGGCCCTTGCCTTTCTGTGCTGCAATATACTGTCGAGGTTATGGAGCTGTAACTCAGTTGGTAACAACTTTCGCCTCTTAATCATGAGCTTGAGGGTTCAAAGTGTCACTCCAGGGACAAAGTATAAAATTCTAGGCTAATACCGCGGGATAAGATGTTAAATCAAGGTCCTGCTCTTTCACGTCGGCTCACGAGGCGCTATTCTGAGGAAGCGCAGGTCATGTTTACCTCAGTCGATAACACGAAGTGTGCTGTGTCCGTATTTGCTTGCATGATTCTTTTAAGACCTGCAAAATACTTTATAAGCACAATCCCAGGCTCGTGAAGGGTAATATATAAATGCGGCTCTTTCATTTTCACCGTGACAGAAGCTGGGCAGCCTCTGAAGTGGGTGGTCGATCGACCCAATCATACTGGCACACGATAGAAGTGAACTCCAGAAGTTAAAAAAAATCTCATTGAGTCATACAGCACAGAAACAGGCCATTCGGCCCAAATCCACTATGTTGACCAACATGGCCCATATCCCTCCAAATCTTTCCTATCCATGTGCCTGTTCAACTGGTTTTTTTTTAATGCTGTTTTAGTACCTGCCTAAACTACCTCCTGTGGCAACTCGTTTCATATACCCAGTGAAAAGTTGCCCAGGTTCCTATTAAATCTTGCCCCTCTCACCTTAAACCGATGCCTTCCCGCTCTTGATTTCCCTACCCTAAGACAAAAGACTCTCTGCATTCACCCTGCTAATTCTCCTTTTGATTTTATACGTCTCTATAAGAAAACACCCCCACCGCCTCCACTGTAAGGGATATAGTCCTTGCCTCCCCAGCCGCTCCCCAAAACTCAGGCCCACTAGTCAGGCTTTTCAACGTCATGATTGCCCAGGTTCCAGGCTCCATGTGGCCACCACCTCCAACCTCACACTTCTGCCACCACTTACCCAAGCCAACAATTCCAATCCATCCACTCTTCTCCTCAGCTGTAGCTCCACCACCCACTCTGAACTTCCCATTCAACCTCTTTCTCTACAGAACTGCCATGTTCATCCCCTTTGAACAGCTCCGCCACCTGCAACAGTGAGTGTCTCTCGCACCACACCTGCCTCCAGCTCTGACCACAATGCTGAAACCACCCTCCGTTGCATATTTCACTGCGGGGAGGAGGGGGGGGGGGGTCAAGTGGGTTGGGACCCACCAAATTGCATAGAAATTTCTACAACTTGCACCTACTAAAAGTACAGCTGAGATTCAGAGCCCCCCCCCCCCCCCCCCCCTCCCCACCGAGCAATTAAGAATACAGCTCTTTTCAAGATTTTTATTCTGGATTCAAACTGCAAGCTGTGAAGCAACACAGATATATTTTGAACTTTTACGGTTTAATATGTGATCAAACTGCAATTATCGGCACTGGTGAATGCCATCAAATTATCAAGAATGATCCAAAACGCTGTGCAAAGTTTGCCCTGTGAAACACGTCCACTGCCCTAGTGGTGAGTGTGCTGCCGGGTCGGACTGCAAAAGCGCAGGGTCGTTTGCAAGAATTCTTCATCATCCTGTTTGCAAATGGCATTTGTGAAAAGAAGCTTGGAGATGAGCTAGTGTGGTCTGACCTGCCGTCACAGGTCGGTATCGTGGTTGTGTTGTTGTGAATGGACAGAACATTTATTTATTTTTAGATTTAGAGATACAGCGCAGAAACAGGCCCTTTGGCCCACCGGGTCCGCGCCGACCAGCGATCCCCGCACATTAACACTATCCTACACCCACTAGGGACAATTTTTTACATTTACCAAGCCAATTAACCTATAAACCTGCACGTCTTTGGAGTGTGGGAGGTAACCGAAGATCTCGGAGAAAACCCACGCAGGTCACGGGGAGAACGTACAAACTCCGTACAGACAACGCCCGTAGTCAGGATCGAACCCGGGTCTCCGGCGTTGCATTCGCTGTAAGGCAGCAACTCTACCGCTGCGCCACCGTGCCGCCCTGAAATGTACTATCATCAAGGCACTGCTCCTTTCAATTGCAAGAGAAACATTTCAATTGTAGCTAAATTTCCCAATTTAAAAACGCTTAGATTTTTATTCATCCAAATAAACATGTAAATCGTTTAATTTGCCTTTGCGAATCTAATTAAACATTGTTTGGATGCAGTAATTAAGTTTTTGATGGCTTTGATTGAGAGAGGCTTCTTTGCAATAGTTCTTCATTAACTTGGTAATTGAGGATCAAACCCACCTAAATGCTCCTGTGACTTCTCTGCAGGCTTCACGGAATTGGCAGGATTGTAGCTTCTACGAGAAAGATCTGCTGCACAAAAATATCTGTACTTTGCGCGTTATCTGTAATTTGTTAATAGTGTTTATATTTTTTATTTGCCTTCCTTTGCATTCACCTGCGCTTTGTTCTGTATCTGTATTCTGTTTAATGGACCGGACAGCAACTTAAATCTTTTGAAATATCTTCAGTCACATGAGTTGTAAACCGCTGAACTTTATTGTCGTAGCAGAAGCAGGCAATGCTCCATTTCGGCCGAGCCTTCTGCTACTGAGACACAATTCTTTAGTTATGTAGGAATCGTGCTTTCAAGCATATCTGAAGTTTAGGATGAATTTGGAGCAGTGTTCGTGATGTCTTCCGAGCCAAAGAAATGAAACCTGAAAGATGTAACTTCTTCGAAGGTATTTATTCACAAAATGCTGGAGTAACTCAGCAGGTCAGGCAGCATCTCGGGAGAGAAGGAATGGGTGACGTTTCGGGTCGAGACCCTTCTTCAGATGTAACTTCTTGCTTTTTTTAAAAACTTCTTAAATTAAAAGAAAGATAATTTATCATGCATGCACCATAAACTCCCTAACCTTGTTTTTATTCATTTTTGTTGTTTAAAAAATAATACAGCCTATTCTGAACTATGCATTGTGTATTGTCTTAGACATCGGTATTTGTTTGCATATCTACGGGATGGAACAAGTCCACTCATGCAATGGGTAATTTTGTAAATACGCCCGTCTTCAGTGGAATGCAGCTTTGATGCACATCTTCCTAATCACTTGTTTGCTCTCGGTTTACAGAGTTGTCGAGCAGACTGATAAATCTTTGCACAACTTACGTGGAATAACAAGTTACAATGTGTTTCGCAGAATTTTACAAAATTATCATTGTGAGGAGAGCAGTGATTAATTTAATGAGTAATTTCCTAGCCTGGAACAGATGGTCTCACAGACAAAGGAGGCCTGAGAAGCTGCAGCAGGTTAAGTAAGGGTGGATACTTGAGAAATCTAATACTCTCCAGGTTAAAATGTCATTCTGTTGCCAAAAGCTGTTTTCACTTCTAGTCATCCGGCTGCTAGAATACAAAACGTCCCAGCTGATTTAGACGTAGTCAAATTTGATCCCCTTTAGGCCACTGAGTAAAAACGAATTTAAAAAAAACAAATTTGATGTTTCCACAGTGTCTGGTTCACTGGGCAAGTGGAGGTTATCTGGGCTGTATCACAGCCAGACCTACAGACCTGTTAGGGTATTCTCAGTCATGGCTTTCTTATCCATCTGCCTGTGCTTTCCTGGGATGTCTAATCTCTCTATATGCCTCGTGGAAGCCATGCTATTGATTTCTGTGTCTCTATAAACCTCAGTCGTGTTCAATGCTTGTTAGACATCTGAAGGAATATGCACTCAGCTCCCAGGGCAATTTAACTGAGGAGCTTGATAACTACTTGTATAAAGTTTTGAAAGGTTAGCGCAAAATCTAATCAAAAGGATGTTACCTTTATGGTAACTATTTTCGCATTTGTGCTCAACATATTGTTTCTAAAACACTAGGTTACAAATATTACACTCCATAAAACACGAAGCATAGAGGATCAGAATTTGACTCTGCTCTCTGATATGCAAAACATATGCCGGAATGGAGTCAAACGGCTTTGCCAGATGAGATGGCACCTTCATTTACTTCTGTGGACTGCTGGAGTGGGAAGGTGACGATTTTCCCGCATCAATATTACCAGTTGTGCATGCTTTAAGGATATCCAGACTTGGTGTCGTTCATGATTAACGACAGTCTGCAGGATCTGGTGGGGGAGTACCATGATCACAAATCTGTGGAATTGCAATGGCATGTTCTCTGGTGAGAATTTGGGCACACTGCCAGGATTCTTACGGTAATCCCAAGTTTAGCAGTGAAAGCCTGCTGAACAGTGTCCCGATATCCAAAGTTGCTTTCCCCACCATTATCAATCCAATTCTATATTCAACGAGGGCAGACTCATTACCTCGCCAAACACTATTTTTTTAAAATATGATAGTGAAACCAATGAATGATGCAAATGGGTAATAATTCCGTTGTGCCAATCTATATAACTGTGAAAGTTGTCAAATATAATTTAAAGAAGTGTTGAAATAAGTTAGTCAAACTTGATTATATAAATTTGGCACAAGAAGCTGGAGTAACTCAGTGGAACAGGCAGCATCTCTGGAGAGAAGGAATGGGTGACGTTTCGGGTCGAAACCCTTCTTCAGACTCTGGATCCCGCTGAGTTACTCCAGCTTTTTGTGTCTATTTTCGGTTTAAACCAGCACCTGCAGTTCCTTCCTGCATATAAATTTGGGAAATATATCTATACCTGATCACTTTTTTTAATGTGTATTAATAATCTCACTGTTTAAAAAATAACTTTAGCTAACAGTATTTTGAAGTAGATTATAAAGAAATTGATTAGTGTTTGAAGGGTGACTAAAGTTACTGATTTGCCTCTTTCAAAAATTGCTCCTTTTGCCTCAGTGAATTTTGACTTGAGTCCACAGGCAAAATATAAATCCATATCCAGATGCCCTTCATAAAATATCACTCACACGTGTGCTTATTATTTTTCTTACTAATATTGTGATTTCATGTTTTAACTAATTACGTTTAATCTGTTGTGTTTCAGCTTGACGAGGGCAATTGTTTTGCATTAAAGGCTAATTTCCTTTTAAATAAAATTGCCTCCAGGCTGTTAAGCATTAGGGAATAAAAATGCTGGCAGAGGGAAAAGTGGAAATCATTTTGACAAAGGAATTAGGTCTTGGGTGAACCCTTTGGCAGAACTCTACGTCATCTGGGTTTTACCCTTAAATTTTAGACAAAAGATCCATATCTAGAAATCCTGGAGGAAACAAATGGACGTGTAAGAAGACATCAGGTTTATGCCACTGCATCCAATATAGAGCAGAAGCAACAATGATTGATATATTAATATATGACAGGATCATACAAAGCATGAGAGGCCGCTAATCGGATACATGAAGAAAGCTTGCAGGGCCCAGCAGTACAAACTGCATGCCACAAGTGGCCTGATCTGAGGCTCACAAGTCATGGCTATTGTGGTAGGTCGGGATGGGGATGGGGATGGAATCCAGAACGGTAGTCAGGTTCATTGCAGTACAAATGCAGTATGTTTTCTCTTTACGCCGCATGTTCTATAAAATCAATGTGAAACTAGGCTTTTCCGCCTTTCCACAAAAATGATAAATTTCTTTAAACTATTCAAATCCCAGAGGAGATGCTGTCAGACAATTGCCATTGCAGAATCTTTGAGAAACAGAACTGCGGAATGAATAGACAATATTGCCATCATCCATGAATTTTGCGAGCAATTTATGGAGGAGGGATGTTTTAACGCATCCTGTTCACAAGCGTTGAGGAGATATCTCATTTTTCTCACTTTTTACCTTATAACTCAAAGAGTCGTGTCTTCTTGAGAGCGGTTGTTGGTTCCGAATTGGCAATGTTCAGCCATTTTCAAACCAATCTCGCTGCAAGTTCCGGACTCAGTGATGGACCGCTGCCATTGCATTTGGCAATGCACTCCAGTGCAGGGCTCCAAAGGGAGTCCATCAATGGAGCCCAGTCTTCTTGGGATCCCCCAGCATTAAAGTTATTTTACTCTAGGTTAGTGACTTTCATGTGTTTTAATTAAATTCTTTAGTTTAGTTTAATTTAGTTTAGTTTAGAGATACAGCACGAAACTGGCCCTTGGTCCCATCGAGTCTACATCGACCAGCGATCTCCTGCCACGAGGGACAATTTTTACATTTTTATATCAAGTCAATTAACCTACAAACCTGCACGTCTTTGGAGTGTGGGAGGAAACCAAATTTCTCGGAGAAAACCCACGCAGGTCACGAGGAGAACGTACCAACTCCGTACAGACAAGCACCCGTAGCTAGGATCGAACCCGGGTCTCCGGTGCTGTAAGGCAGCAACTCTACCGCTGCACCACCGGCAGTGCCGCCCCATATCCGTAATGATTTTGAGGTTTAGTATTTTTTCACATCTTTTGACCATTTTGAAATGTCTCCGATGTCCAGACAAGTTAACGCTAGTTTATAAAATAGCCTAGATTTAACCAGAGTAGAAGCTCCACCTCAAACGTTGCCTTTTGATGGAGAGGGGGGACTCAGAAGTACGCTGCTTGAGCTTTACTTAGCCTCAACAGCCAACTTTTGGGTCCAAAAGATCAATAAATCAGTCCTCAGCTTCTAATCCAGGTAAGAGAAACAAGGACACGGGCGGCAGAATGTGTTTAGCATGTTCACCTCTCTTCATCTTGCAAACATTTTAAGCAATAATACTAAATTCGAATCTTACTAACAATGGGTGTTGGCCATATTGTGTGTAGATGCAGGCCACTGACATTGCAACATCTTGCCAATATTTTAAAACCTGTACGTCTTTGGAGTGTGGGAGGAAACTGAAGTTCTCGGAGAAAACCCATGCAGGTCACGGGGAGAACGTACGAACTCCGTACAGACAAGCACCTGCAGCCAGGATCGAACCCGGGTCTCTGGCTCTGTAAGGCAGCAACTCTACCGCTGTACCTTGTATCTGTAAAGTATCTGTAACGATTTTGAATTTAAGTATTTGTTCTCATCTTTTGACCATTTTGAAACGTATACAATATGTGGTTGGTTATCTTCAACCTGAGGACTACTTACACTCTTCACTGTTGTGGGAGTGTGCTGGACTTTCATCTGCAGAGAGAAATTCATCTCTTTATGACCAAGGAGTATATGGAAATGTAAAAATATAGGATTTGTCGCGAAGTTCACATGTTGCTCAAGTGCCTGTTTGGCTTCTAAGTTTTCTTCTACTCAAATACACACCACCCATCCGGACAAATAAAGGAAAAACAACGAGTTGGCACACTCACCTTACAGATCTTAATCTTTAGAAAACCAGCAATACCAAAGAAGCTCCTGCTCCCAGTTTCTGACACAGCAGTTCAGTATTGTGATATGACTGATTATATTGTGAAAGGACAACAAAAGACCTGAATTTCTGTAGTGCCTGTCATGACACGTCAAAGCATTTTAGGCCCAATTAAGTACTCAATGTTTAGTGTAGGGGTCAGGCCAGCTAACTTACATACAACCAACTTCCAGAAATTGGCAATGTGTAAATGATCAATAATTCTGTTTTTAGTGCAAATGATTGATTTACCATTGATTGCCCAGTCCCTGAGGGTGAATTCTCTCCTGCCTTTCTTTAAAATAGTGCTGTACAATGTTTCCCAACTACCTGAAACATCAAACTAGATTTCAGAGAGTCGGCACCTTTGGCTGTGACTGTCGTGCGATTGTCTTCTCGCGTCGCTGGAGCGGGATTTGGCCACCACCTTCTTAATCAATTGTAAGCAAGAAGGCTACAGAATAGTTACATAAATGATAAAGTGATGGTGGCACAGGGTTAAGTTAATGGTTAATGGTCCAGTTAGACAAGAGTCTGAGCCAATGGTCCATGAGTTCAAATCCCACAACCTCAGTTGGAGAATTAAAATTCAGTTAATGGAATAATCCCAGGAGGAAAGAAAAAAGCGCTATCATGAGTAATGGCAACCAGTAAACAATCATGTTTTCATTAAGATCCAATGTCATAGAAACATAGAAACACAGAAAATATGTGCAGGAGTAGGCCATTCGGCCCTTCGAGCCAGTACCCAATTTCAATATGATCATGGCTGATCATCCAAAATTAGTACCCCGTTCCTGCTTTCTCCCCATATCCCTTGATTCCGTTAGCCGTAAGAGCTGTATCAAACTCTCTCTTGAAATCATCCAGCGAATTGGCCTCCACTGCCTTCTGTGGCAGAGAATTCCACAGATTCACAACCCTCTGGGTGGTTTTTCCTCGACTCAGTCCTAAATGTCCTACCCCTTATTCTAAAACTATGACCCCTGGTTCTGGACTCCCCAACATTTGGAACATTTTTCCTGCATCTAGTCTGTCCAATCCCTATATGATCTCCTCTCATCCTAAATTCCAGTGAATACAAGCCCAGTCGATCGATTCTTTCATCATATGTCAATCCCGCCATACCGGGAATTAACCAGGAGAACCTACGCTGTACTCCCACAACAGCAAGAATGTCCCTCCTCAAATTAGGAGACCAAAACTGCACACAATATTCCAGGTGTGGTTTCACCAGGGCCCCGTATAACTGCAGTAGGACCTCCTTGCTCCTTTACTCAAATCGTCTCACTATGAAGGCCATCATGCCATTTGCTGTCATTTACTAATCTCTTGAAGGAGGGTAAGCTGTTGTTTTTGCTCTGTATGGCTTACGTGTGAGGTAACATTGCTGGCTGATCATCCATTGAAATGACAGGGCAAAACATCAGTTGCACCAGACCTCTGTAACAAACAGACAACTACCTAATTTTAATCTGATGAGAATATCATTTGCCTGCTATGTTAACTGTTTCTCTCTGACATGTCTGCTTTAATCTCTGGCCTTTGTTCCAACCATCTGCCTATTAAACCCTCCCTCGCCAGTGCTCCATAGCTGTCTGCGTCTTGAGGGATACAACCTTCAGACTGGATCTGCTGCAGGTGGATGGAGAAGTAAATGATTTGCAAAGGTTTAGGAAGGAACTGCAGATGCTGGTTTAAACCGAAGATGGACCCCACAATAAGCTGGAGTAACTCAGCGAGACAGGCAGCTTCTCTGGAGAGAAGGAATGGGTGACATTTCGGGTCAAGACCCTTCTTCATTCTCACGGGAAAGGGAAACGAGAGATATCGACGATGACGTAGAGAGATAAAGAATAATGAATGAAAGATATTCAAAAAAGTAACGATGGTAAAGGAAACAGGCCATTGTTAGCTGTTTGTAGGGTGAAAATGAGAAGCTGTTGCGACTTGGATGGGGGAGGATAGAGAGATGGGCGGCACGGACTTGGTGGGCCGAAAAGGCCTGTTTCCGGCTGTATATATATGATATGATGATATGAGAGAGAGGGAATGCCGGGGTTTTCTTGAAGTTAGAGAAATCAAAACTCATACCACTGGGTCGTAAGCTGCCCAAGCGAAATATGAGATGCTGTTCCTCCAATTTGCATTTAGCCTCACTCTGACAATGGAGGAGACCGAGGACAGAAAGGTCAGTGTGGGAAAAGGAAGGAGAATTAAAGTGTTTAGCAACCGAAATTGAAAAGGTTTACTTCAATTCCAATTTCCAACCTAGCTGCCAGTGATGCCGCTGAGCGTGGAAGTATTGGTAGGAGTGACCTTTGCATAGTCATAGTGGGGATAAGGTGACATCTTCTGATGAAGGATACCCTCAATAGCATGTGTAGCATTGCATCTATGACACACGAGATCGCTTCAGAACAATTCTAACAGCTTACATCTGGACTTGGGATGCTTCAGCGGCAGTTGAGTTGTACTCCACCACAATCAGTGACCACTTTTTCCCCATTTCCAAACCCTGGTTCACTAAAGCACCCCCCTAGAGCAAGAGTTAGAACATGGCAACCTGCTTAAGCTGCAAGATATGAATGCTAAACATCAGAAGCAGTACGTTGCAGAAGAAAAAAATAATTGCAAGAACAAAGTATTATATCACAGAAATGTACTCCCGCCTAACCAGCCATATTTAGGGGTAGACAATTAGGGGCGCAGCTGCTGAAGAGTTAGAAGTGGTAGCGTTTCTGCCTTACAGTGCCAGAGACCCAGGTTCGATCCTGACTACAGATGCTATCTGTACGTAGTTTGCAGGTTTTCCCAGTGACCATGTGGGTTTTCTCCAGGTGCTCTGGTTTCCTCCAACATTCCAAAGGTTTGTAGGTTCATTGGCTTCTTGAAATTGTTCCTAGTGTGTAGGATAGCACTAGAGTACGGGTGATTGCTGGTGGGCAAGGATTCAGTAGGCCGAAGAGCCTGTTTCCACGCTGTGTCTCTAACTTAAAATAAAACTGCTACAAAAAATGACATGGACGTATCAATTCTCAACAATGGAAGTAGCCAACCGCCAATGCAACGGACAAAGCCAAAGAATCTGCGATAACTTTCACCTAGGAGTGCTAAATATATTATCCATCTCTATCATTATTTAATTCCTCACCATTAGAGAAATCCAATACCAGCCAATTTGATTCACTTTACAGGTTACTGAGAAACACGACTGGACCCTAACAAAATCTCACTGTGGTGAGGCAGACAGATACTCCAGAAATGGTTCCACCTCCTGAAGGCAATTCTATTGCAGCTGAAACATTTTACCCTGCTGACACTGTGGAAAATTGCCCTGGTGCATCCTGTCCATATATATCAGGCCAAAACCCAAACCACACAAACACTGTCCCATTGGCTTACTTTCAATTTTCAGCAAAGTGATGAAAGGTGACTTCAAGTAGCTCTTGAGATGTTGTAAGGAGAGTTCAGTTCCACAACACACCACACCCTTGGTCCAAACATAGAAAAAGAGGTGGATTCCAGTGGAGAATTGAGATGGCGCACTCTATAGTTTTTAGTTTTAAGACATACGGTGCGGAAACACGCCCTTCGACCCACCGAGTCCGCACCGACCAACGATCCCCGCACATTAACACCATCCTACGCACACAAGGGACAATTTTTACATACACCAAGCCAATTAACCTGCATACCTGTACATCTTTGGAGTGTGGGAGGAAACTGAAGATCTCGGAGAAAACCCACGCGGTCATGGGGAGAACGTACAAACTCTGTACAAACAGCACCTGTAGTCTGGATCGAACACGGGTCTCCGGTGCTGCAAGCACTGTCAGGCAATAACTCTACCGCTGCGCCACCATGCCAGACCTATATCTATATATAGACACTATATAAATTCAAGGGATCTTGGTAAAACCACTACTAATAGGAACTGAGTGCCATACTTATTGTAAATGAATTTGTTTATGTTGTTGTTTAGATTGATCTTGTAAAGCCCTGGACATTAGAGAGATAGAGCCATAGAGAGATGCAGCTTAGCCAAGGGCCTTTCAGCCCACCAAGTCCAGGCCAGCATCAGTCATCCACTTACACCAATCGTACATTGATTCCATTTTTTTCTCCTCACATCAATTCCCAACAGTTTCAACCACAGACCTAGCCCTCGGGGGCAATCTACAGTGACCAAAAATTAACCCATCAACCTGCCTGTCTTTGAGATGTGGAAGGAAACAAGATCATCCAGGGGAACCCTTATGGCCACAGAGAGAACAAGCAAACTCCACACAAACCTCGCCCTGAGTCTTTGTGTGAGGTCCAAGAAAACAAGACCAATACAACATGCAGGCTTGTACCTAAAGGACAATTGAATATGTGTCAGGCAACATTTGTGTCTAATAAAGCAGTCATTACCTGATCCCCATCTTCAATATCCCTGGGATCACCATTAACAGGATGAGCTCCTTAAACACTGTAAAGTAGAAGGTACATCCTGTAGTCTAATTCATCTTCTGACACTGTAAGACCTGTCCGCAGTTAGGCATGTAATGGAATTCTCAACAGTTACTTAATTAAGTGCAGCTCCAAAAACACACAAGAGATTTTGTAGGTAGGCACAAAAAGCTGGAGTAACTCAACGGGACAGGCAGCATCTCTGGAGAGAAAGAATGGGTGACGTTTCGGATCGAGATCCTTCTTCAGGCAAGAGATTTCGTACTCGGGCAAGGCAGTACTTGATCAGAATGATCAGCACCTTCAAATTCACTCCCACGTAACGCTAGCAGCTTACTGTGGTTGGAGTATGTACCTTCTATGAGATCCTCAGAGCCAGCTCTGTAAGGCTCCCTTGACAATATTTATATATTTGAATGTTTAATGATGATAATCATGTATAGTCTTTCTGCTGACTGGATAGCACGTAACATAAAACGCTTTTCACTGTACCTCGGTACATGTGACAATAAACTAAATTTAATACAGGTGACAATTGCAATTGTTTAATTTGTACAATGGCTCCTGCTTGTTGGGCTGAGTTGAATATTCAGTAATCTGGTGTACAAATTACTGAACAAACGCTACAGAACAAAGTTTCTGCTTGTTAAAATCTTCCCTTGTTGTTCTTGGGTGTTAATTTTGTGGGATCTACAAATACCCACTAAAGTTTTCTCTTTACCAAGTCTTAACGATGAAGGAGTACAAGTGTAAAAGTATAAGTCAGAGAAGTACTTTGAGCAGAATCATAAAATGTTACATAACAGCAAAAATGTGTATTGATAGCCGATGTTAAAATAGACTTCCTCATTAACTTTTGCAAAACCTGGTTTATGGAGAAGACGGAGGATCAAGGAATGGCTCCCTCATTAAGGATACATTGGTGATATTATTATTGTTGTTCTGTAAGAATCACTGTATTTAAAATTCAAGAGTACTGCTGAAATATATTGGTGACACAAACCTTATTTTTATTTTCAACTCAGTTATCAGCCCCTCAGTGTTCTGCTTTATGTAGAGGTGGATTTTAATGTCTGTGTTTATCTCTGTAGAGTGACGTGGTGTGGTTGCTGAAAGCTATGGCGATGTCTGGTATTTGTCCATTCCTTTGGCTGATCTATAGGTGGGCTGCCAGTGGAAGAGCGGAAATGTATCAGACTCTTCTAAATTAAGGCCTGTGTCATAGTTACTGAGCTGATTTCATAACAGGGCTTTCTTGGTTGCTTAGTTACTCGGATAATTACACCATGAACTTGCAACGCTTTTGCACCTGATATAATAAAGGTCTGAGCAACGTGTGAGGATCTGCCCCTTCACAGTCAATGAGCAGAAAAATGTCACTCTATGCTACAACAATATAACAGCAAATATAAACCGGGGAGCTCCATGTTTGGGCACAGATGAATTTACAATGTTCAGTCGCACTAGTTACGTGTTTTCTGAGACAGTCGTACAATCACTCGTGGTTGAACAAATCAGATTCTGACAGGCCGAATGATCCAAAATATGCCAACATTAGTTTAGGAAACGAACAGCAGGATAAATGATAGCAACTAAAATGCAGCCTCTCCAGAGACACAAAGAATGGCAAGGGGGAGCTCAGAGCACAGGGCCAACTTCCCATGTGAGGAAGACCAGATAAATCTTAAATCATTAATGCTAATTTAATCAAGTGGATTATGAGCTTTATGTTTTACCGCTGTGGAACAGAGTTCACCCCTACAGAATGCAAGCCCAAGTTCTCCTTTAATTGCGTCTGACAGAGGAACTGCCTGACATTGCGATGTAGCTACTTCTTCGTGAAGCATTAACATTCGGAGCACATTGAAAAGAAACTCCCCCAGTGTCCGAGTTGCCGAAGGTAAACTGGCCATATTAAACAGAGGGCCTGTGTTCAGCTTCCCATCAACTGGGGTTGGCTGCGATGCTGTAAGCATGTTTCTGTGCTGAAGGAGGAAATGTAACAGTAATGTCTGCTCCAGTTCAGGCCCACAATCAAGTGGGGGGCATAGATAGGCGAAACGAAGGAAGTTTCACACAGATCCGTATCTTTTTATCACCAAGCAGTACTGAGCGATATTCCAGGGATCTCTATCGCCAGCCCGTTGAAGAAATAACATGCGGTATTGCAGGAAAACACGTGAAAAATACAATATGATATTGAAGGAGTCGTTTACTACACCATGTGAGGATCATGTCACTTCACACTTTTTCACAGCACAGTAATGAGCTTCTCCAATTTGTTCTGTCAATTCCCACCTCACTATGAATTCTCCAATGTTAGGTAACTAACCAACAACACCTCCCCCCCCCCCCCTCTCTTTCCCTCCTTTCTTTCCTGTGCCCAACCTGAATGTGCACCCATTTCTCCCACTATTCTGTCACCTTTTCCCTTCCTTCCACCTATATCCCTTCCTCTGGCTCCAAACTTACACTTCTTCTCTCCTCATCCCACAGCTGTTCGTCTTCTTATCATCTCTGACCCTTTGCCCACCCATTTGCCGATCAATCCTCCCTCACCTGTATCCACCTATCACTTGCCTGACTTTATGATGCCACCATCTCTTAGATCAGGCAAAGGCACAGAGTCTTTTGCCCAGAGTAGGGGAATTAAGAACTAGTGAACATAGGTTTAAGGTGAGGGGCGGGGGGGGGGAAGGGAGGAAAGATTTAAAGGGACCCTGAGGGGTAACTTTTTTGCATAGAGGATGGTGGGTGTATGGAACGAGCTGCCAGAGGAGGTAGTTGAGGCAGGTACTGTTAAATGCAACATTTAAGAAACGTTTAGACAGGTACATGGATAGGAAAGGTTTAGAGGGATATAGGCCAAAAGCAGGCAGGTGGGATTAGTGTAGGTGGGGCATGTCGGTCAGCGTGGGCAAGTTGGGCCAAAGGGCCTGCTTCCATGCTGTTTAAATCTGTGAGTCTATGACCAAGTTTTGTCACCCCTACTACAATCAGTCTGAAGACCCAAAACATCACCTGTCCATGTCTTTCAGAGATGCTGCCTGACCTGTTGAGTTACTCCAACACTTTGTGTCTTTTTAAAATAAATTCTTCATAATGGTTTCCCTTAGCATGTCTTTAACAACATTTTGGACTGTAATTGTAACAGTAGATTACGAATGTGTTTTCCCATCATCCATAGTAAGGTTGGGTCAGAAAGCCCAAAAACATGCAGAAGAAAGTTTTAGTTCATCCGAAGCCTCTCGGAAATCGTGAGTGGATATAAAGCACACAGCAATCTACATTAAGGCTTCAAGAAGTTTTGGCCTAGTTCATAAATTAAGAGTTAGTACAAGTTTATAGTGTCTTCTGAAAGCTTTGATGTTTTAGAGCCTTGTAAAACTCTTAGGGATCTGTTCCCTTCACATCTCATACACTAACATGCATACTTACGTTTTTATGAAGAAATCTAAGCCAAGAAGTCACACGACAGAATGCTACCAAGACTAAAATGAGCAAAATAAATCAGGAAAGCAGTTTGAAGTGATCGAATGAGATTATATGCACACAAATGCACATTGTGCTGGTAAATGCCTACAGCCCTCGGGCAGTTATTGATATCCATGTAGAAATCTTACCCACACCACCAAAGGCTTTAATTTTAACTTCTCTACATCACTAATGACACGACCCAAAGGCTTCAGTTAATCTGGGAAATCCCATTGATAAGATGTGATAGATTCAGGGTGATCTGAAACAAATGCATTCTTGTTCGTCAAAGTTGATATGAATGGCGTTCCCGAGCATGTGTACTTTACCAGAAGTGAGTTTCATACAGTTCTCCAACCAGCACCCTGCAAGTCACACACTGAACCCTAAATTATATCAAGAGGACTGGAATACAAGGACAGAGATGTAATGCTGAGGCTCTACAAGGCACTGGTTAGGTTGCATTTGGAGTACTGTGATCAGATTTGGGCCCCATATCTGAGGAAGGATGTGCTGGCTCTAGAGAGGTTCCAGAGGAGATTTACAAGAATGATTCCAGGAATGAGTGGCTTAGCATATGATGAGTGTTTGACAGCACTGGGCCTGTACTTGCTGGAGTTTAGAAGGTTGAGGGCGGACCTCATTGAAACTTACAGAATAATGAATGGCATGGATAGAGTGGATGTGGAAAGGATGTTTCCACTGGTGGGAGAGTCTAGGACCAGAGGTCATAGCCTCAGAATTAATAAGCGCTCTTTTAGAAAGGAGATGAGGATGAACTTCTTTAGTTAGAGGGTAGTTAATGTGTGGAACTCATTGCCTCAGGGCTGTGGAGGCCAAGTCAGTGGATATTTTTAAGGCATAGATTGACAAATTCTTGATCAGAATGGTCGTTAAGGATTATGAGAGAAGACAGGAAAATGGGATTCGGAGGCAGAGATCAGCCATGATTGAATGGCGGAGTAGACTTGATGGGCCAAATGGCCTAATACTACCCCTAGAACTTGTGAACTTGTAAATAATGCCAACCGTGCTTTACTTAAGGTTTTCAATCTACCATGATGTGTTTGGAATAGTTTAACTTAACCTATGGCTGCACTAAATATCATCGCTATTCCCGTTGTTGATTGCTACCATAGCTGCGATAAATATAAATTTGAAACCTTGTAAAGTACAGCGTGAGAACTTATGATTTATGGTCAATAGGGGATGGGGGCCCAGATACGGCAGTTCCAAGTTAGTGGAATAATGGTCAAGGCATGTTCACCATCAGAGTGGCAAGAGGTTAAATGGATACAGCTGCCTCTGACGACAGTTGTAGCTGCCCTGACAGGAGGTACCATCAAGATGGCAAAAAGGCACAGTGGTGGACAAGGTATCCTTGATCTTCCTGATAAACTAGAGATCAGGAGAGCAGCCTAGGCAACAGATATGACTGCATTCTTAGTTAAACAGATGAATGAGGGTTGGGCAAACAGGATATTGATGCACGATTATTGGAAAGTGGCCGGTGGTGTCTCTAGATGTTGGTATTGTGGCCCCCATCTCTTCCCTGCATATTTATATGACAGATAAAGAAATATAATTCTAATTTCCATGTTGCACTAGTCTAGTATGGATCATAAGTATGTAGGTTAATTGGCTGGGTAAATGTAAAAATTGTCCCTAGTGGGTGTAGGATAGTGTTAATGTACGGGGATCGCTGGGCGGCACGGACTTGGTGGGCCGAAAAGGCCTGTTTCCGGCTGTATATATATGATATGATAAGTCATGTAGATGGTAGCAACAGGTTAAAGAGGGAAATGAGAAAACTAAACTGAAAATAAATGTATCATTTATTCATTGATGGGTGTAGAATTCAATGACGTTACAGTATTGCCTATCCCTAACTATCCTGCAGAAAATGGTGGTAATCTGCCCCCATCAGCTGCTGCAGCTTTTATAGTGAAGACCCGTATTCTTGTTGTCAAGACTCAAGTCAGGAGTGCTTGCCATATGTATTGACAACGAAACACTTGGACAGGGACTGCCAGATTTATGCCCAGGGGTATGAGAGGGTGCTATCAAGAAGTAAGGTGTTACATTATGAGGCCAGACTACATTCATCTGATTTGTATTCTCTTGTATTTAGAAGCGCAGTTGGGTGTCTAATCTTTAGAGAGATAATGGGTTTTAATAGGATAGATTAAGGCGAACAATTTTCCAGAGTAGGCAAATCCAGAAAAGATGTCCTTTGACAAACTGGGGCAATATCACACACAACATGCACTAAAAATAACAAGAACAATATTTAAAAGGCATTTGAACAGATAGGAAAGGTTTAGAGGAGCATGGGCCAAAGGCAGGCAAATGGTACTAGCTTAGATGGGGCATCTTTGTTGGCATAAACGAGTTGGGCTGAAGGCCCTGTTTCCATGCTGTATGGCACTATGAATCTATAACTCTAAATCTGGAAACCCATTCCCCAAATACCCTTGTATATTGACCCAATTAACATTATTAAGAATAAAAGCTTAAAGTCTGATAAAATAAGTTAAATCTAGTTATGCATTGATTTAATTCAGAATACTTTGACAGGGCTGCTTCTGTCCATATGTTTATAGGTATAGGGAATGGTCTAGTTGAGGAAGCAATGAATATGAACTTGCATAGGGTGAAACAGGTTGTGGAACAATAGTTGGCAGAGGCAAGTGATGCATTTCATTATTACATTATTATTATTATTATATTACAGCCTGGCTTGTTTCAGATAATTGTGTTCAGTTCTGGGCTCCATGTTATAGGAAAGATGTTGTCAAGCTGGAAAGCGTACAGAGAAGATTTACGAGGACGTTGCCAGGACTAGAGGATCTGAGCTATATGGAATAGTTGTTGTAGGCTGGGACTTTATTCCTTGGAGTGCAGGAAGATGAGGGGTGATCTTACAGAGATGTATAAAGTCATGAGAGGAATAGATCAGGTCGATGCACAGAGTCTCTTGCCCAGAGTAGGTGAATTGAGGACCAGAGGACAGAGGTTTAAGGTGAAGGGGGAAAGATTTAATAGGAATCTGAGGGGTCACTTTGTCACACAAAGGGTGGTGGGTCAATGGAACAAGCTGCCAGGTATCCATTGGCTTCAGAAAGAATAACAGTCTTTTTAATATTCCTATCCTTAACAAATCTATGGAAGCAAAAGCTCATCAGTCAGTAATTATATTCCAGGGTCATGTTAAACCTCGAGAAATTGACAATCTCTTTTTTCACAATTAACAAAGCATTAAGATTTAATTTGGGTCCTGGTTATAGTTTTACATTGGTTTTCGTTTATTTACTTAGAATACAATCATGGTAATGGGTAGTTTGTCTTCAGCTACTACGACAACATTCAGGCTGAGTTTGCAAAGTGCCTTGTAGCATTCATAGTACACTTGTGCCTGACAATAACGGTCTCCAACAAGAGAAAGTGTATCTGCCTTCCCAGAGATATCCCATCACCTTATCAAAGCCCGGATCAGGAATGTGAGGCAGTCTCTCCTCGTCAATGGTTCAATGGCTCTTTATTGTCAAGTATGCACAGCACAGTGAGATTCTTTTTGCACAACCTACAAGTGTACAGTCGCCATATTTTGGCACATTGGACCAAAATGGTCCCTGAAAGAGACAGGAGCAATAGTAAACTCTATCACAAAAAAATGTTTGATAGCTTTGAATCCTTCCCCTCAAGGCTTGCATAAGTGCATCTCCAAGCACAGTCTAAGAGATCAACACCCGACAAGACATCTCCAGTTTAAACCAGCATCTACAGTTCCTTCCTACACCCTACAAGACAACCAGTCATTCGTTTGATACCCTTTGCACAACCATAAGGTTCAGTGCTCCCAACACCTGCGCAACATGGCTGTGCAGCAAAGATACTAGAGGAGCAAGATAGTCCACTCGACCCTAAAAACAGTAGTAGGTCATGGCGCCATTTTAGTAGGCAGAAACTTGCAGAAACATTTAAAAAGAAAAATCTGTGAATTGTTAGATGAGATATATTCTGCATTTTAATGGTATCATCACACATACTGTTCCTCCAAAACACTGATTACAATGCGAGAGGCATAGCGAACGGCGGGTTATGCCTACTAAAATGGCGGACGTTACCCTCCTTTGCGTACCACACTTCAGTATAGGCGATTTCAACGGAGTGGTTCATCTTGCTCCTCTAGTATCGTTGCTGTGCAGTAATTCAGGCACACTATCACCAACCCAAACCATATGTTTTGTTTCTCTCTCCACAGATGCTGCCTGACTCTTTGCCTATTTCCAGCAAACAGCAACTTTCTGTTTTTAAGATTTAACAAGTGTGTTCCATCAATATAGGACAAAGTCAGCAGATGTATGGGAATGCTATCACGAATGCTTTTGTGACCAACCTGTCTACCTGCGATGGAACAATGTACCTTCATTTCTAGATCTCTCTGCTCCACAACATTTCCCAGGGCCCTGCCATTCACTGTGAAGGTGCTGCCCGGGTTTGACTTCCCAAAATACAACACCTCGCACTTAACTGCATTAAACTCCATTAACCATTCCTCAGCCCACTTGCCCAGATGATCAGGATTCTGCAGTAATTTCTGCTGTAATTTCTTCAGGCAACCTCACTATCTACTTTAGTGGCTTCTGCAAACTTACTAATCATGCCTTCTACATTCTCATTCAAATCGTTGATATAAACCACAAACAGCAATGGACCCAGCACCGAATGCTGAGGCACACCACTAGTCATAGGACGCACCACTGGTGAGAGAGCTCTGGCAAAACCCTGAAGCATCTTCACCATAGACACAGCATCGGTTTGAAAGACTGCTTACCACCATTGAGGGAATGCAGCGTAGGTTCACCAGGTTAATTCCAGGGATGGCAGAATGGGTCGACTGGGCTTATATTCACTGGAATGTAGAAGGATGAGAGGGGATCTTATAGAAACATATAAAATTATGAAGGGATTGGACAGGCTAGATGCAGGAAAAATGTTCCCAATGTTGGGGGAGTCCAGAACCAGGGATCACAGTTTAAGAATAAAGGGTTGGCCATTTAGGACTGAGATGAGGAAAACCTTTTTCACCCAGAGAGTTGTGAATCTGTGGAATTCTCAGCCACAAAAGGCTGTGGAGGCCAATTCACTGGATGTTTTCAAGAGAGACTTAAATTTAGGTCTTAGGGCTAATGGAATCAAGGGATATGGAGAAAAAGCAGGAACTGGGTTGTGATTTTGGATGATCAGCCATGATCATATTGAATGGCGGTATTGGCTTGAAGGGCCGAATGGCCTACCTGCACCTTTTTTCTATGTTTCTATGTTTCTTCACCAACATAATTACGGCAGTGCCATAAATTCTAATCTTGCCAAAAATATCCAAATTTCAATATTTGGGAAAAAATAATTTCCAATCCAATTCAACACTCAAACAGGAAATAAGTGCATGTTCTTGAGCAAAACGCATGTTGTGGCTTTATACTGAAATATTAGACAAACACTTGCTGCTGGAAACTTTGTGTCCTTAGAATGGTGTTTGGTCTGTTTTTCAAAGCACAAAGTCCCAGGAAAGGACAATATTTTGCTACGATTCATGCTGCATTATAATTTCTGTGTACTCTTGCCCATCTTAGTCCATGCCGATACCAAGAGAGGTTATTTATCACTGTTCTGCCCCACTTTCAAAAAAAAATCTGGATTTGCGCTAATTTTCTTGCTGCAGCCAGTTAGACTGAAAAATAACGGGCTTTTAGTCATGTGTAGCTATGTGATTTATGGGTCTCATGATTCCCAGCCACGGAAGACCATTATTCATGGATATATATTGCAAATGCATGGTTAAAAGACTTGCAAGTTGGATAATGCACAGGCTTCCAAGGGCTGTCTTGTGGACACGTATCGCTGCTGGTTTTCTTTAAAATGCAGGCTGTAATCTAAGTGTTCAGATAGTTATATCAACAATGTTTTTCAATACGTCACCACAAATGTACAGTTTCACCAAGGCCTGCAAGATTAACAGAGATATTTATGTTCATAACGATATAAATTGGGACTAAATGGCATACTTTGTTTGTGCCTGCATTCACTTCCATGTTTTGGAAAGAAAAAATAAATTGCAGGGCATTTGTTTTCTAGCTATGGCTGAGCATTCAGCACAATCTACATTTGATGTATGAATGACGTAGTGAATTATAGATCGTATTGTTTTCCTCACAGTTTAAGAGGCACACAGTTACTTGAAATTAGATCAATGTAAATGAAAGCAGAACCCACACTGCTCCAGAGAGGCAGATATTCTGCGAGTCTTGTGAAGAACTGTTCAAATTAACATTAGGCTAAAATGTTGGGGCAACTTCATAACCTGACGGTGGGCATGAAAACAGGTCAAATTATGATGCATGGCATCTGTTTGGGTTGTAACAAGAAATTCTAAACCAGCCCATTATAAATCTCTTACGGGATTGAATTTTCTCCATGAAGTTCAAAATATAATCCTGCGGGATCCTGGAGGATTTGTACTATTTCAAATGATCTAATAGAGTCTTGATGGATAATTCAAAACCCTTAGTGATTTTTGGCAGCGTACTGCTTATGAAATAGAAACTTACAATAGAGCAACTTGCCCTTTAACCTACTGTTTATTCAGCTTGGGTCAAAACCAGCTTGCAATAAGACCTATCTATGCATGAAGGCAAGATTGTTATGAGATGGATTTGGCTAGAAAAAAAAAAGCAAAGTTGTCATTTTGCAGACTTATGCCCTCCTTCCGCATAAGTTAAAATAAACAACTACTTCAGGAAACAATGGATATTTTTCTTTCCAGGTACACTTTCCAGGCTTAGTTTTTTTAATTTTTAATTTGCTTTTGCTTACCAGTTCATACGGTCAGCCGTGTGTCCTTCGGCGGGTGTCCGAGCTTGGTAGTATCAGAATCAGGTCGTTATCTATTGACTTATTTAACATTAGTTGGGATTATTATTAATTTAAAAAACAATTTTTGGACCTTTGAACAAATAAAGTGTGACATTTACCACTTGTGTTTTACATGACTGTTATATTACAGATCTGGAAAAAAAATCAATACCAGCGCCCAAGAGCTGAGACAGTGATGAGGTACAAAGCTAGTAGGGTTTTCTATTTTTCTCGTTTGCCTTGTTTGCCTCCGAACACTCCACACTTCATTTCTTTTCTTTTGTCATCTGGCCTTCCTTAGAGTCCTTGTCATCTCTGTGCACAGGAAAGTCATTAAAAAACCCTTGCAAAGTCATTTCCTTTTTTTTTTTGTTGTCCACAGGCATCAGGGGAGGGAGGCCGTCTGCTAGCTTCGGAATCACTTTGACCCCACTGTCCTCATTTTATTTATCCTTCATTTTGTCGCTTCCTTGCCTCCCTTCTGTAGTTCTTCCCCCCACCCCACCTTATCGCCACTTCCCCACTCCTCCCCACCAGCATCCCACCGCCAAAGCACTTCAGTTAGGACAATTGTTAAAATTGCTGCTCTTCAGAATTCACTCAAATTAGGTAAATAAATGCCGAACAACCTGCAGGCTGTCGGGGATGACCCACTGTATCATCCTTATTAATATTACATTTGCGCTGCGCTCCCTGTGTCCAGCTGCCTCGATTGGTCGCTTTGACACAAGGCACACAATTTACCCGAGCCTTGTTAATCCCAGGCAAAGTGGCATGATAGCATTGTGTGCAGGGAAAAAAAGGAAAGAACCGAACATATCTAGTATAAATTTTATTTTAAAGCGATTACCAGTGCTGCTCTGTTCTATCATTTAGTAATTAAATATATGGTCTGTGACAGGTAATTTTTATTTTAATTTTTAGCCATTTGAAGAAAATGAAACTCCTGCTCCTACCAGCACCAAAGGTCACTCGAGAATTAAATTTTAAAAAACGCAATTAGACTTTGAATAATTTAGTATACAGTCAAGTAAGTCTTTTAGTAATAATGCAATCACATGTTTTACCATTGTAGGCAAACACCTATACATGTACATGTGCACATTAACCTTCATACATGCACACTACAGACAACAATCAATGTAATGTTTGAAATAAATGTCACTATTCTTTACAAATTGTTTAATCTCTCTTGTTTTTCACAACAGAAAGGAACCCATAAATACCTTTTGTCATGCTTTTTAGCTGTTAACCTTATCACTCAACTGGTTTGATTAAGAAAAATACCTAAATCACTTGAGATAAAATGAGCATTAAGCTGATCCAGGTCCACCTTTAGAAAATAACTAATCAATATACAAAGTGGAAGAATTGGTTTGGAGGAGTCTCATTTTTAAACATGTTGACCATTTCCTCATAGAAATCTGTTAAAAATTAATTACATATTTATTCAGGATTTTAGGATACTTCTACCTATTGTTACTGTGTGACACGTAGCCTGAATAATGTTTCCACGATAAATATCAGATGGTGCACTATTGTACAGGGCAATTAATGAATTAATTAATGAAAAATCTCAAGTGATTCATCAGCTCTTAACAAAATAACGTTTAAGAAGAAGACCACTGGGGAACACGGGATTCTTAACCATTCCAAACTGAGTTTTCTGTCGGCAAAAATAAGAATGACTAATTTGACATTTTTACCTTTCTCGAAGGAAGCATGCGTGGGCACTTTGAAATGGTGAGCCGATTTCAGCCCACTACAGCGATCCCACCCATGAGTTGGAGTGATTGTGATGCACTCCTCTTTACATTATTGTTTTCATTATTGTAAACCAAACATTGAAAACTTATTGTTCCATTCCTTTAAAAAAATCTATTTATTTGAATAAAAGCATACAGCTTCGAAAGAAAGAACATGAACATGCCTCAAAAAAAATCTTATGTTTTAATCATCCAGATCAGTTTTCTCAGACCCTAACACCTGCAATTTTGAGTTTTATCATTTTCTCTCTTTTATTGTATGTTTCATTCATTAAAAAAAAAGAAAATGGCTGGTAAAATAACCGGCTGCTGGCTTTTATTTTCTTGTGGATGATAGCAGTCATAGTAAAGTAGCAAAGTGCAAAGGTCACCCCGGCAATACGCTGATTGGCTTTCTCCTGACTGTACTGACATTTCTGCAGTTTCATCAGAAAATTGTAAATCCTGTCTGTGTAACCCATCGGTTTATTTACTGGCGACGCAGTCACTGCATGCATTGTTAACGTGAACATATTGCACGCAATTCTCTCCCCATTCCTCTTACGGTGAGAAATGATAGCGTCAGCCCCAAAGACATTCCCATTACTACACTGGAGAGCAGCCTGAATTCATTTCGTTCAGTGGTGATTATTAACGCAGTTATATCCTGAGGATTCTGATCACTTTTCTGTGAAAATAATTTTCTTTGTAGGTTCTGCTAGTGTACGGTGCCTTTGTGATGCATTCCGAATGGGCACTTAGCAGATTTTTTAAAATATTTTAAAAAAATAAATTCAATCAGTCTGACTGAATTGAGGAGAAATAGTTAAGCAATTGAACACTAATTTCACATGAAACCGTAAAACCACGTGTGATGACAGATTTCTCATCTAAAGTGCGCTTCCAATCGTGAATATTATAGTTTCAGCAGAGTTTTTTTTGTGGATTAAAGGGTTTGGGTAATCAGTTGGACATCATGTTGGAGTTATGTATTGATCCCACATACACAGTAAACGTCAGAGCCCTGGGGAATATTGGAGAACAGAGGCACCAAGGGGTACAATCACCGAGGTCAGGTCCTGAAAGTGGTGGACAGGGTGCTAGAAGATGGTCGGAATGGTCACCTTTATCAGTCAGGGCATGGAGTACCAGAGCTTGGACATCATTTTTCAACTGTAAAGTGGTGAGACCACACCTGGAATATTATTCTGGTCACCTAGCCAGCGAAAGGGTCCAGACGAGACTTGTAAGGCTGTTATGGGCTCAACAGGGTTTGAGTTATGACGAGAGACTGGATAAGTTGAGATTTCTTTTTTCGGAGAAAGTTGGAGGCTGACTATTCCATCTTCATCACCCTTCACCACAGGTATTTACAATCATGAGGGGCATAGATAAGAAGAATGGTCACCATCGTTATCCCAGAGTAAAGGGGGGAGGGGGGGGGTCTAAAACTAGAGGGTGCAGATTTAAGATGAGAGGGGGAAGATGTAAAGGGAAACTTCTTCACTGAGAGGTGTGGATGCGTGGAACGAGTTGCCAGAGGAAGTGGTAGACGTGGGTCCAATTGCAATGTTTAAATGACATTTGTGCAGGAGCATGGATAGAAAAGGTTTAGAGAGATTTGGGCCAAATGCTCATGTAAGCAACTTGGTTGGGATTGACAAGCTGAGCAGAAGACGTTGTTTCCAATTATAATTCTTTGACGTTAAAATAGAAACCTTTCAGCAGAATTTTCCCTTCAATTAAGCAGAAAGAGTTGCAGATACAATACATTCAGAAAGTATTCATACTCCTTCACTTTTTCCATATTTTGTTACCTTACAGCCTTATTTTAAAATGGATTAATTATTTTTTTAAATCTTCAATCTACACACAATATCCCAGAATGAAGAGGCGAGAACAGGTGTTTAGAAATTTTTGCAAAGTAATTCAAAAGAAATAACTGCAAGATCACATTTACATAAATATTCAGACCCTTTGCTATGACACTCAAAATTGAGCTTATGTTCATCCTGTTTCCATTGATTACCCTTGAGATGTTTCTACAACTTGGTTGGAGTCCACCAGTGGTATATTAAATTGATTGGACATGATTTGGAAAGGCACACACCTGTCTATATAAGGTCCCACAGTTGACAGTGCATGTCAGAGCATAAACCAAGCCATGAAGACGAAGGAATTGTCTGTAGACATGGGAGACAGGATTGTGTCGAGCACAGATCTGGGGAAGGGTATAAAACAATTTCTGCCGTATTGCAGGTCCCAAAGAGCACAGTGGCCTCTGTCATTCTTAAATGGAAGAACTTTGGAACCACCAGGACTCTTCATAGAGCTGGCCACCCGGCCAAACTGAGCAATCGGGGGAGAAGGGCCTTGGCCAGGGAGGTGACCAAGAACCCAATGGTCACTCTGACAGAGCTTCAGAGTTCCTCTGTGAAGATGGGAGAACCTTCCAGAAGGACAACTATATCTGCAGCTCCACCAATCTTTACTTTATGGTAGAGTGGTCAAATAGAAGCCACTCCTCAGTAAAATGCATATGACAGCCCGCTTGGAATTTGTCAAAAGGCACCTAAAGGACTCTCAGACCATGAGAAACAAGATTCTCTGGTCTGATGAAACAAAGATTGAACTCTTTGGCCTGAATGCCAAGCGGCACATCTGGAGGAAACCAGGCACCGTTCATCACCTGGCCAGTACCATACCTACGGTGAAACATGGTGGTGGCAGCATCATGCTGTGGGGATGTTTTTCAGCGACAGGAACTGGGAGACTAGTCAGGATCGAGGGAAAGATGAATGGAGCAAAGTACAGAGCGATCCTTCATGAAAACCTGCTCCAGAGCGTTCTGGACCTCAGACTGGGGTGGAGGTTCATCTTCCAACAGGACAATGACTCTAAGCACACAGCTAATACAACGCAGGAGTGGCTTTGTGACAAGTCTGTAAATGTCCTTGAGTGGCCCAGCCAGAGCCCGGACTTGAACCCGATCGAACATCTCTGGAGGGACCTGAAAATAGCTGTGCATCAAAGTTCCCCATCCAACCTGACAGAGCTTGAGAGGATCTGTAGAGAAGAATGGGAGAAATTATCCAAATACAGGTGTGCCAAACTTGTAGCATCATACCCAAGAAGACTTGAGGCTGTAATTGCTTCCAAAGGTGCCTCAACAAAGTACTGAGTAAAGGGTCTGTATAATTATGTAAATGTGATATTTCAGTTATTTCTTTTTAATTACTTTGCAAAAATTTCTAAGCACCTGTTTTCACTTTTTTATTATGAGGTATTGTGTGTAGATTGATTATTAAAAAAATGAATTTAATCCATTTTAAAATAAGGCTGTAACGTAACAAAATGTGGAAAAAGTGAAGGGGTTTGAATACTTTCTGAATGCACTGTACGAGGCCATATCGAACTACCATAAGAGAATTGACTGGAGGCGCTCTCTGATCAAATGCTCAAGCACAGCTGGGTGTCTGTTCACTTGATAACTTGTTCTATGGTACAAAATGGCTTTGTTTACTATCAACCCTGAAGCCAAAGGATGGAGTCAAGGGCACTGCCATAGTGGAAGAGGTTCTCAAAAAATTACCTTCCTGCAGGTGCTGGGTCCACTGTTGTTTGTCATCCATATTAACGATTTGGATGACAATGCAGTTAAGGTAGTTGGTGTACTTGCAGCTAACGTTAGAATTGGATGACAATGTACCCCAGTACACAAAAGTATCTGGATCAACTAGGGAAGTGGGCCAAACAATGGAAGATGAAGTATAATTCGGACAAGTGCGCGGTGGTACATTTTGGTAAGTTAAACGAGGGCAGGACTTACACAGTAAATGGTACGGCCCTGGAGAATGTGTACAGCGGAGACACCCAGGGGTACTGGTACATTGTTCCATGACAGTGGTGGACAAGGATGGGGAAGAGAGCCTGTGTTAATCGGTTGGGATATTAAGTACAGGGGTTGTGATGTTATACTACAGCAAAACAAAAGGTTAAGACTATTGTGTGTAGTTTTGATGTTCTGTTTTAGGAATTGTGTCATTAAACTAGATAGAATGCAGAAAAAAATCATCAGGATGTTATCAGGACTTGACACTTTAGTTATAAGGAGAAGTTGGATAGGATGGCAAGCGAGCTGAAGGGCTTGTTGCCGTGCCACGTGTCTAATTGGCTCAGTTCTTTATTACATCACCTTTATCTGTGGCTCTCAATAGGATTGTGGGAATCTACATCCAAAAGGGCAATTGAATCCAAAGCTTTGTCCCATTTAGTGAGTACTTGCATGTAACATTGAAGAGGCATTCAGACAGCATCGTGAACATGCAGGGTATGGAGGGATACGGATAATGTGCAGGTAGATAGGTCCAAATGATGCTATGTTTAATAGACAATAGACAATAGACAATAGGTGCAGGAGGAGGCCATTCAGCCCTTCGAGCCAGCACCGCCATTCAATGCGATCATGGCTGATCACTCTCAATCAGTACCCCGTTCCTGCCTTCTCCCCATACCCCCTCACTCCGCTATCCTTAAGAGCTCTATCCAGCTCTCTCTTGAAAGCATCCAACGAACTGGCCTCCACTGCCTTCTGAGGCAGAGAATTCCACACCTTCACCACTCTCTGACTGAAAAAGTTCTTCCTCATCTCCGTTCTAAATGGCCTACCCCTTATTCTTAAACTGTGGCCCCTTGTTCTAGACTCCCCCAACATTGGGAACATGTTTCCTGCCTCTAATGTGTCCAATCCCCTAATTATCTTATATGTTTCAATAAGATCCCCCCTCATCCTTCTAAATTCCAGTGTATACATGCCCAATCGCTCCAGCCTTTCAACATACGACAGTCCCGCCATTCCGGGAATTAACCTAGTGAACCTACGCTGCACGCCCTCCATAGCAAGAATATCCTTCCTCAAATTTGGAGACCAAAACTGCACACAGTACTCCAGGTGCGGTCTCACCAGGGCCCGGTACAACTGTAGAAGGACCTCTTTGCTCCTATACTCAACTCCTCTTGTTATGAAGGCCAACATTCCATTGGCTTTCTTCACTGCCTGCTGTACCTGCATGCTTCCTTTCATTGACTGATGCACTAGGACACCCAGATCTCGTTGAACTCCCCCTCCTCCTAACTTGACACCATTCAGATAATAATCTGCCTTTCTATTCTTACTTCCAAAGTGAATAACCTCACACTTATCTACATTAAACTGCATCTGCCTTGTATCCGCCCACTCACACAACCTGTCCAAGTCACCCTGCAGCCTTATTGCATCTTCCTCACAATTCACACTACCCCCCAGCTTAGTATCATCTGCAAATTTGCTAATGGTACTTTTAATCCCTTTGGTTTGGTTTTAAGTACCGCAAGGAAACAGGCCATTGGCCCATTGAGTCCACCGCGACTATTGTTCACCCGTTCATACTAGTTCAACGTTATCCCACTTTCACATCCACTTGCTACACACTGGGGGCAATTTACAGAGGTCAATTAGCCTACAAACCTGCACATCTTTGGGATGTCGGAGGAAACTCAGAGCAAACCCACACAGTGACAGGGAGGACATGCAAACTTCACACATACAACACCCGAGGTCAGGATCTGGCGCTGTGAGGCAGTAGTTCTATTAGCTGCACCACAGTGCCACCCATGTTCCATACTCTATGTGCATTAGAAGTACAATGACCTGCAGGGCTATGGACAAAGTGCCAGAAGATGGGATGCAGCTGAGTTCTTTTTTTTAGATCATTTTTGCAGTAGGTCTTTTTTTTTACAGTTACAGTCAGGATAGGCTGAATGGTTTCCCTCTGTGTCATAAGGCTCCTATGATTCCACGACAGGCTGGCCTTGAGTCATGTTTAGAGTTTAGAGTTTAGAGATACAGTGCGGAAACAGGACCTTTGGCCCACTGAGCCCGTGCCGACCAGCAATCCCCGCACATTAACATTATCCTACACACACTAGGGACAACTTATATTTATACAATGCCACTTAAGGAACGTGGAATTCGTGAAGACAACCAGATGGATTTTTACAACAATGTGGCTCTTTCAATCATTCATATTTTAAAATCCTTTTGAGCTTTGATATCAGATCTATGCTCTCCAAGCTGAATGGATAAGCCCCAATTTTAACTCAGAAAGGAAAGAAATGCACTATTTTAGCTCCCAAGATAGCAGCATGAGGTCTGTGAACAATTGACTCCTAGGCCTCACCGGTGACTCTTCAGTACTGGAGCGTGCTAGGGAGGGGTGGCTGGTTGATGAGTGGAACTGGAATACCAAGCTACAGGTGGCTACCAGCAGGGACCAAAGCACTGGGATCCACCACTTGGGTAAATAATAAGGAAAGCAAGTCTAAATAAAGAGGCGCCACCATGGCGCAGCTGTAGAGTTACTGCCTTAGAAGGATGAGAGGGGATCTTATCGAAACGTATAAGATTATTAAGGGGTTGGACATGTTAGAGGCAGGAAACATGTTCCCAATGTTGGGGGAGTCCAGAACCAGGGGCCACGGTTTAAGAATAAGGGGTAGGCCATTTAGAACAGAGATGAGGAAAAACCTTTTTAGTCAGAGAGTTGTGGATCTGTGGAATTCTCTGCCTCAGAGGGCAGTGGAGGCCAATTCTCTGAATACATTCAAGAGAGAGAGCTAGATAGAGCTCTTAAGGATAGAGGAGTCAGGGGGTATGGGGAGAAAGCAGGAACGGGGTACTGATTGAGAATGATCAGTCATGATCACATTGAATGGCGGTGCTGGCTCGAAGGGCCGAATGGCCTCCTCCTGCACCTATTGTCTATTGTCTATTGTCTATTACAGCGCCAGAGACCTCCGTCTGTACGGAGTTTGTATCTTCTCCCTGTGACCTTGTGAGTCGTCTCTGGGTGCTCCGGTTTCCTCCCACATTCTAAAGGCATGCAGGCCTTCTCTAAATTGGCCCGAATGCATAGGATGCAAAACTGGGATTACATGGAACCAGTGTAGGGGTGATCAACGGTTGGCATGGACTCGGTGGGCCGAAGGGCCTGCTACCACATTGTATCTCTAAACTAAAGCCTTGGAGGGAAGCCCAAAGCAAAAGTGAAGCAAGCCATTCCTTGTGAGATGCAGAGAACCTGTACTGCTATAAGGAAAGTATATATTTACCACTGAAAATATATATTTACCACTGCAGGCTTGTTGGCACTTGCTTGTCTTAGTTTTAACCTCATGGCTTATTTGTTATTGAAATTATTTTAAAGAGTAAATATTTCTATTTAGGTTAAAGCACTCCACTCCATCCATTGATATTCCCTCCAACAATGCAGGCCTCTCACTCATCGTACCACCATTTAACCAAGGCGATGTTATGCATTGTCATTCCATCTGAAAGATGCAAAACAGTAAACTGCTCGATCCAATTTAACAGTAGTTATCAATTCATAAGCTGGAATAATGATGGTAGTCAACATCACCTCCACTTAGTTCCCTCCATTTTGTGAACCATTTTGACAAGGAAATCCATCATTGTTCATTCATTGTCTTTGGGCCAACATTTGGATGTACTCAACTAGCAGCAGAGAGGAAGAATCTTCATCACATGGACTGCATGGGTGCGAGGAGATAGTTTAATCCTCTTTCTGAAGTGACAATCAGAATGAGCATTGAATATTAGCCTTGCCACCGATGGACTAGCCCCATAAATAAATAAATAGTATAGGTAGGATGGAGGAGGTACGTTAGGTTAATGGCCGAAAATGTTTGGAGGTATTATTGATCCAATAATCCAATAAACCAAAGGCTGACAATTTTATCATACAAATTCCTTGCTGGGTGAATGTTGTGTGGAAAACAAAATAGTTCAGGCTGGAACTGGAATGAATAAAGTAGAAAAAGCTGGCAGGAATCTAATTATAGACAAATCTGAATTTGGTGACAATTGCTACTCCAGTCCTCAGGCAAAGGAACAAAAATATGTAAGAAGTCTTTTTGTTATTTTGTCAAGTTTATATAATGGAACACGAAATGCAAAAAAAATATTGTTTGCGCAATGAGCAGCTAGAAGTCAATGATACATTGGAGGATACACACAAAATGATGGAGTAAGTTAGCGGGACAGGCAGCATCTCTGGAGAGAAGGAATGGGTGGCATTTTGGGTCGAGGCCCTTCTTCAGACTGATGTCAGGGCAGTGAGAGACACATAGATGTTCATAGATGTTCATAGATACATAGATGTTTAGTCCAATGGCACATTAGTTGAAGATATATTCTGTGGTTTCATTGATACTGCTTGTCAAAACGGGTCAGAAACTAACTGGAAGGACCTCCTTGTTTAGTAAGTTTGATATCTCACTTGTTGCTTGCAGGCAAAGATACATCAGCTGCTGGAAAGTTTTCTTCTCAGGGTAGAAAACTGTCAAAGACTTAGAAGGCAACGCTTCAAGGTGAGAGGGGCAAAGTTTAAAGAGGATGCGCGGGTCATGTTTTTTTCCAGAGAGGAGGGATCGGTGCCTGGAATGAGCTGCCAGGGGTGGTGGAGGAGGCAGATAAGATAATGGTGTTTGAAAGGCTGTTAGAGAAGCACATTGATATGCAGGGAATGGAGGGATATGGATCATGTGCAAGCAGTGGAGATTAGTTCAGCTTGGCATCATGTTCGGCACAGACATTGTGGCAGAAGGGCCTGTTCCTGTGCGGTACTTTTCTATGTTCCATGTTCAATGGATATGGCACAAATGAAATAGTTTTGGCATTGTTCTGAGCAGAGATGGAAAGAAATGGCCACGTGTCACTACTCTCTTGGCATTAAAGCACGATTGCAATCATTTTATTTGCTACGAACATGTTGGGTGCTTGCACACTTTGGGGAGGCAAGGGCATTGTAGTCGGAGTTATTGGCCACGTCTCGGGTCGAGACCCTTCTTCAGACTGATGTCAGGGGAGAGGGAGATAGATAGATAAGAAAGTGTGAAGGTGTGAAAGCAGGGCAAAGTGGAGTGGAGATCAAGGAAAATGTAGAATCGATCATTGTTGGCTGGGAGAAGGTAATAACAAAGCAAACAGAGATAAAATGTAGTCGGTGACTTTGGACGACATCCTTGATCTTGGTTGCATTATCCTGAGGTGGAGGAATGCAACGTTCTGCCAACTATACGTGAGCAGATGGTGGATTGGAGATGTTTCGGCCGCAAGTGGACAAAGGAGCATAAATGGCAAAAGGCAAAGACTTGAGCTGTTTATTGAAAGCAAGTTACATGTGATGCATGGCCTGAAAGCTTTTTCATTGACGTAGTTTATTGCAGGAAAACAAATTTTGATGGACCAAAGATCTTTCCTGAGATATATGGTATGTTTTACCCTGTGACATCTTTATAATGGAAGAGACTACATTGTAAAAATGAACTTGCAAATGCTCGGTTATGATCTGTATTTTATGCACCTTTAACTGGATATCTTGGATTACGGTCTGGGTAATGTAAGGCAGCTTCCATTTGTATGGCGAAACGAAACAGATGTTACAGTACTTACCTCTCATTTCAATCACGGCCCATGTCTTAAACTGTAAGAAAATTAAATTCCAGGCATGAGTCTGTTTCATTTTTTTCATGTATCTGAATTATTTTTACTGTCCTTCATGCACTAAAAAGGTGTTCTATTTATTATTAAAATATTGGATGACCGAAGACCCGAGATTGCTGCTGCTTCCAGATTACCCTTTAATTAACACGTGTCAGAAATACATATGCTCAAAGATGAAAATATTTGTTTTAAATAGCAAGCTGCTTCCTTAAACTGAAGCATATCCATCCTCGCCAATTCTTGTCACCGTATCTTAACAATGACAACCACCACTCATTAAGTGGCAACTTTTTTTCCTCCTTCCCTCAGCTTCAAAGTTCTCTCCCCTATTAGTCCATTTACTTTTGTTCTTTAAAATTGACTTCTTGTGACTGACAGAGTGGGTGGGGGGGGGGGGGGGGGGGGGGGGGGGGGGCTGGGAGGCAGGAAAGTGAAGTGGGAGCAGGACAAAGGTTGGCAAGTGATAGGTGGGAGCGAGCGAGGGGGCTTGATTGGAAGATGGATGGAATATGTGACGAAGGCCAGAGGTGAAAAGGGGACAAAAGTGTGTCAGAGGAGGGAGCAGGAGGAAGAGTGAAAAGTAACGCGAGTGGGAGGGACATGGGTGGATAGGGACAGGGGGACACAGAAAGAGGAGGAATAGAAGGGAAGTGAGGGGCGTGGGGTTGCGAGATGACTGTACGAGGGGGGCGGGGGATCGGATCGGAGTAACTGGAGCAGGATAGTGGGAGAAATGGGTGGGCACAGGAGTGGGGAGGTGGTGGCACAGGACAGAGGGAGAGGGGAGAGGCAGCTTATTACTTAAAACTGAAGAATTCACCATTCATATCGTTGGGTTTTAAGGCACCCAAGCGTAATATGAGGAACTGTTCATCCAGTTTGAGTGTGGCCAAGGACAGAAACATCAGTATGTGAATGGAAAGGGTGAGTTAGAATAGTTAGCAACTGGGATATCCGGCAAGTCTTGCGAAAGTGTCGAACACTTTCCTGGAGGTGTCACCAAATGCTGGAGTAACTCACTTCCCTGGATATCTTTCCTCACATTTCCTAATGTGGCTCAGAGTTCCGTGCCTCATTGCTGTCTCCTAAGGCTCCCGTAATCTCCATTAATTTTCAATTGTCACTATTAACTTAAAAACGTGGCCGTAACTCCTACCACAATGCCCTTGCCTCCCCAAAGTGTGCATGCAACCAACATGTTCGTAGCAAATAAAATGATTGCAATTGTGCCTTAATGCCAAGAGAGCAGTGACGCTTGGCCATATCTTTCCATCTCTGCTCAGAACCAGTTCCATGAGGAAACTATCTCACTTGTGCCACATGCACAACATTGAACATAGAACGTAGAAAAGTACAGCACAGGAACAGGCCCTTCTGCCACAGTGTCTATGCCGAACATGATGCCAAGCTGAACTAATCTCCACTGCTTGCACATGATCCATATCCCTCCATTCAATAGACAATAGACAATAGACAATAGGTGCTGGAGTAGGCCATTCAGCCCTTTGAGCCAGCACCGCCATTCAATGCGATCATGGCTGATCACTCTCAATCAGTACCCCATTCCTGCCTTCTCCCCATACCCCCCTCACTCCGCTATCCTTAAGAGCTCTATCCAGCTCTCTCTTGAAAGCATCCAACGAACTGGCCTCCACTGCCTTCTGAGGTAGAGAATTCCACACCTTCACCACTCTCTGACTGAAAAAGTTCTTCCTCATCTCCATTCTAAATGGCCTACCCCTTATTCTTAAACTGTGGCCCCTTGTTCTGGACTCCCCCAACATTGGGAACATGTTTCCTGCCTCTAATGTGTCCAATCCCCTAATTATCTTATATGTTTCAATAAGATCCCCCCTCATCCTTCTAAATTCCAGTGTATACAAGCCTAATTGCTCCAGCCTTTCAACATACGACAGTCCCGCCATTCCGGGAATTAACCTAGTGAACCTACGCTGCACGCCCTCAATAGCAAGAATATCCTTCCTCAAATCCTTCCCTGCATATCAATGTGCTTCTCTGAAACCCCTTCAAACACCATTATCATATCTGCCTCCACCACCCCTTGGCAGCTCATTCCAGGCACCGATCCCTCCTCTGTGGAAAAAATACTTGACCTGCACATCTTCTTTATACTTTGCCCCTCTCGCCTTGAGGATATGCCCTCTGTCTTTGACTGTTTTCTACCCTGAGAAAAAAACTTTCCAGCAGCTGATGTATCTTTGCCTGCAAGCAACAAGTGAGATATCAAACTTATTAAACAATGAAGGTCCTTCCAGTTAGTTTCTGACCCGGTTTGACAAGCAGTATCAATGAAACCATAGAATATACTTCATCTTCAACTAATATGCCACTGCACTAAGCATCTATGTATCTATGAACATCTATGCATCTCCCACTCCCCTGACATCAGTTTGAAGAAGGGTCACGACCCGAAATTGCAGTTGTGCAGGGCCCTAGTGAGACGGCACCTGGAGTACTGTGTGCAGTTTTGGTCTCCAAATTTGAGGAAGGATAATCTTGCTATTGAGGCGTGCAGCGTAGGTTTACTAGGTTAATTCCCGGAATGGCGGGACTGTCATATGTTGGAAGACTGGAGTGACTAGGCTTGTATACACTGGAATTTAGAAGGATGAGAGGAGATCTTATCGAAACGTATAAGATTATTAAGGGGTTGGAAACGTTAGAGGCAGGAAACATGTTCCCAATGTTGGGGGAGAGCAGAACCAGGGGCCACAGTTTAAGAATAAGGGGTAGGCCGTTTAGAACGGAGATGAGGAAAATCTTTTTCAGTCAGAGAGTTGTGAATCTGTGGAATTCTCTGCCTCAGAAGGCAGTGGAGGCCAATTCTCTGAATGCATTCAAGAGAGAGCTAGATAGAGCTCTTAAGGATAGCAGAGTCAGGGGGTATGGGGAGAAGGCAGGAACGGGGTACTGATTGAGAATGATCAGCCATGATTACATTGAATGGCGGTGCTGGCTCGAAGGGCCGAATGGCCTCCTCCTGCACCTATTGTCTATTGTCTATTGAAATGCCACCCATTCCTTCTATCCGAAGATGCTGCCTGTACCGCTGAGTTACTCCAGCATTTTGTGTCTATCTGCCACTGGACTAATATGCGCTTCTTCTGAAATGAGTAACACTAATTGGTCTCACTCTGGGGCTTAAGAAGCATTTGTAAAGGCACTAAATGGCCCCAGCCACTGCCCTTGTGGAAAATGTTTGTCTATAATATTGAGTGTCGGGAGTTAACTCAGCACTAAAGGCAATTGAATAAAGCATCATAATTTACTGTCCAGAAAAAAGGACAATTTGATAAGATATCGGAGGATTACTGATAGCATGGAGCCATCAAGAATAGAACGTATGGTTTAAACTAAAGGTTCAGCCAGGACCTTGCTGAATGGTGAAGACTGAATAACCTAATCCTGTTCCAAGTTCTTGCATGCTTGTGCAAGAGCGGCACGGTGGCGCAGCAGTAGAGTTGCTGCCTTACAGCGCTTACAGCGCCAGAGACCCGGGTTCAATCTCAACTACGGGTGCTGTCTGTACGGAGTTTGTACGTTCTCCCCGTGACTGCGTGGGTTTTCTCAGAGATCTTCGGTTTCCTCCCACACTCAAAAGTCGTACAGGTTTGTCGGTTAATTGGCTTGGTAGAAATGTAAAATTGTCCCTAGTGTGTGTTAATGTGCGGGGATCACTGGGCAGTGTGAATTCGGAGGGCCGAAGGGCCTGTTTCCGCGCTGTATCTCTAGACTAAGCTAAACTAAACATCATGAGCCAGCTCCTCAAGGAATGGGTGAGAGGAAACAACTCAGGACAGACAGAATTATGTTGCACTTTTCACACATTGATTGAACAATTGTGCTTAATTGCCACGAACATCCACTGCCTTCCTGCAATTGGCAACTTTATCCAAACTCGGAGATGAACAGGGAATTAAAATCTATACGGTGCAAAATGTTCAATTTCCTTCTGCTATCGTGAAGTACAAGCAGCTCACAATAACTAATTGTCCTTGTGCTACTGTGGATTCAACCACCTTTTAATTTGACAAAATAAAAACTGGAAAACAGCAAATGCAAACAGAAACAACACAGAATTCTACACACAGAGTTGCTTGTTTCTTCAACAAATATCTTAATATAATAACAAATATAAAATGATTGGCTTCAAGAGCAATTTTACGTTATCCAAAATCTTTTGAGAAGAAGCATGGGGAAGAGTTCGAAGAACAGGCATCATCTGTGGAAAGTGTCATAGATTAACATTTTATGTCATAGACTGTTTGCCAGAACTCTGACTTTAAACATTAACTCTATTTCTCTTTCTATAGATGCCGACTGACTTGCCAAGTGTTTCCAGCATTTTCCTATTTTTTGTTTCAGATTTCCATCATCTGCGTGTTTTAATAGCTTCACTGAGGAGACACAGTTGGATTTTATCAGTTGTCTGTAAATACACAATGCAAAAAAAACACCTAATTATTAAAATGTTAAAAGTGAATGAAACTTATCAACCTGCTGTAAAAGTTTAAAAGGCTGATTGTTTTGCTCATTTGGTGAAATTCCTGTGTTCAATAATGCATATCCATCTCAATGTCACGGATTCCTAACTTGTTTGTATACATTTGGGACCTGCATTCGAAATTCAACCCAAACACAGAGGTTGAGGTCTAATTCTTTCCCATTCTGAGGAGTTGTTAAAGATCTTGAGATATGCTGTGGCAATATCCGTCATGTTCCCAGTGGATGTAAGTCTACAGGCCAGACACTTCCCATGTTTGTAACTAATTGCCATTTTACAAGATTTGCATCAAGATGAAAATATAAACCTCCTGCAGATTACAGTTCTCCTCAGAATGCCTCAAAATGCGTAGTTGGGAACTTGAATAACGTGTCTTCCACATTGTCTTTTGACAAAATTAAGTTAGAATTTCTAGTTTGGGTGCAAGTGGGAAGTTGCACTAAAAATGCACTTGAAATCACAGTTGGAGATTGTTCTTCAAGTCATTAGTCATAGAGTCATAGAGTCCCACAGCACAGAAAGAGGCCCTTCGGCCCATCGTGTCCGCGCCGCCCGTTACCAAACACAGTCTAATTTTAATCCCATTTTCCCGCATTTGGACCGTAGCCCTGAATGTTGTAGCATTTCAAGTGCCCATCCAAATGCCTCTTAAACATTGTGAGTGTTCCCGCCTCCACCACCACCCCAGGCAGTGAGTTCCAGACTCCAACCACCCTCTGGGTGAAAAAGTTCTTTCTCACATCCCCCCCGAAACCTCCCTCGCCTTACCCTGCATTAATTTGATTAAATTGGATATTCACAAAAGTAAAATATTTAACTGGTGCAATCAAGCAGTGTATGGAATGTAATTGTTTCCTTTATGTTCTCCTTGAATTAAAAACATATTCCTTGGTGTTTTTAAGAGTGGCAACAGGGTGCTGTTAATGGCAACCATTCCAAAGCAAAATCCCACCCATGTTATAAATCCAAACGAAAATGGCAATGACAACAGTAAGGAGAGAAAGAGGAGTCAATGTTTTAGGCAGTCCATCAGAAATGGGAAAAGTTAGAGATCATGTAAAATGTGAAGGGATGAGAGAACAGAAGGAAGGGTGATAGGATAAGAGAGACAGAATAGCCAAAATGGTGATGGAGCCAAGCGACTGGACATGTGAGAATAACAAAGTGGTTGTTAAGAGAAGCTGTGAGTAGGAGAAAATGATGTTCCAACACTTCCAGTTCTACCTATTGTTGTTCAGTCTTGTCCTTATCACTCTGTCTCAAGCAGTTCCATCTCCACTTTTGTCATACAGTCACTGCTGCCTTCAAGAGTCAAGAGCCAAGAGTGTTTCATTGTCGTATATCCCAAAACGGAACAATGAAATCTGTCTGTCGAAGGGTCCCAACCTGAAACATCACCCATCCTTTTTCTCCAGAGATGCTTCCTGACCTGCTGTGTTACTCCAGCATTTTGTGTCTCTCTTTGATATAAACCAGCATCCGCTGTTCTTTGCTTATAGATATATAAACATAGTACTCTGTAAACAAGATAATCAATAACAAAAATAAGTTGTATATGTATATAAAAAAACAATTATAAAGTTTCATTCTATCACAGGCCGTTTATTCTTTCTGCACATCCCACTATCCCTTCACCTTATCTCCATCTTATCTCTACTATCCAGGTGTCAGGGGTTATGGAGAGAAGGCAGGAGAATGGGGTTAGGAGGGAGAGATAGATCAGTCATGATTGATTTGCGGAGTGGACTTGATGGGCCGAATGGCCTAATTCTGCTCCTGTCACTTATGACCTTATGATCCACAAATGCTGTCTGACCCACTAAGTATTTTCTGATTTATTTTAATGGAAATCTTGGTAAGTCAAACCATTAATCTAAATTGGAAAATTCAAACTAGGAACTAATTGTCAACTTTCTTAAATATTAGTGTCCTTTACCAGCTTTTTTTCTATGTTTCCCTCAGGTGGCTGTAGATTCAAGAGCTTGAATCCTATGATTCTGACCACCTGTACACTTCTCTACCATTCATATGATAGTTTCTCTTTCATACAACTTTGATCATAATAATTTATGATCAATTGACTCATTTGCTCGTGGGCAAATTTAGTTTGGGACATTTTATTTCAGTAAAATCACTCTATAGATGAAAATTGCAAAGGTGGCAATAAGTAAATAATCCAACAATATGACTGGTGTATCACTTTTTTAAAGTTACTTCATGGGCGGCACGGTAGCGCAGCGGTAGAGTTGCTGCTTTACAGCGAATGCAGCGCCGGAGACTCAGGTTCGATCCTGACTACGGGTGCTGCACTGTAAGGAGTTTGTACGCTCTCCCCGTGACCTGCGTGGGTTTTCTCCGAGATCTTCGGTTTCCTCCCACACTCCAAAGACGTACAGGTATGTAGGTTAATTGGTTGGGTAAATGTGAAAAATTGTCCCTAGTGGGTGTAGGATAGTGTTAATGTACGGGGATCGCTGGGCGGCACGGACTTGGTGGGCCGAAAAGGCCTGTTTCCGGCTGTATGTGTATGGTATGGTATGGTATGATAATTTAGCGTAAACTTCCAGAAAGGAAGTTTCCTCTTCTAAAAACTCTTTGCAACACATGACAGTTGCCTCAACTTTTCCAGAAAATTCTAAGTACTACAATATGTGGAAAATATTGCTAAATTGTGGTATTTCTATATTTTCCATTTTGGGGCATGTTTACCACTCATTTGACTGTACACGGGCGGAAATCAGATATTGATGCAAGGATAATGCTATAATATATACATTTTTTACATTTTTAGATTTCTTTTTTTCAGAATAATTTTGATTAGTTAGCATTTCTTTCTGTAGGAAGTCCCTAGCGAATGAAACAATAAGCAAGACATTGGAGACTTATGCAAGGAATAGTGGTATGTTTTCCTTATTAATGCTTTCATTGTCGTGTGCAACAAAATCTCTGGCAGTATTGACTTTGTGTGTTTAGCACCAATTGGTCTGATCTTCCTTGGTCTTTAGTTGTGTCACTGAGCTTGTGCTCTATGAATTACTTTTGAGCTGAAACCTGTTTTGTAAAGGAGGCTTAAAGCTGAAAGCGCTTTCTCCCTTTTCTTGCAATTTACCTGTCCATATCAATCCAGTGGGGATAAGAGTAATCTTGGCCCAAAATCCAGATTTAGCTGAACTTTGGAGATTTTACAGAACCAAGCAAAGATCAAGCTTCAGACCCACTTTTTTAAAAACTGCATAATTTCAACAGTGGTGGAAAAGTGAAGCTGAGCTGATTCTGACTTTGGCATTGAATTAGAGGACAGAACGACAATTTAAGTGACTCAGACCTGATTTTGGTTGGATTTTGGTTCAGGCTCCGTAGGAAGCAATTTGTGCCTCTCCAACAGCTAGTAATCTGTTTCCTTCAGCTGATTTTAGAAATATATTCTTATAACGACATTTAATTAACTCCAGGAAGAGTAGGGTCAGCTAGTTCAGTCATCATATTTTTTTAAATCAATACTTATCTGTCCAAGATTTATGCAAAAATGTTCAAATTTGGAAACATTTTTAATGACTGCACCAAAAACATTAGGATTGCTGCCTTATAAAGGCCATCATCAGACTAGCAACATTGGTTGAAATGCACCATAGGTTTTGCAAAAACAATATTTACTTGCCACCAAGTAACAGAAAATCATAAGTTCAAAAAGTCACTCCAACAAAATTCAGTTATTTCATTATTGCATTATAATTGCAAATATTTCTTCCCTGAGAGTTGAACAGTTGTTTCTCACTTGATGTCCAGCTATTTACCATTACTCTTCATAAAAAAAAAGCTCTTTCTCCTGAACATTGCAATATCTGGAGTTTTATTCCTACCGATGACAGGAACATTTTTCAAACACATTTGAACTCGCATGGTCTGTCTACATTGAAGTGAAAGCCAGCCGTACTTGAGTTTTATAATCACATTGCTTCTGAGGTCCAAGTATAAGAGGCCAAAGTTAAAAAACTCCAAGAATCAGATTGTGTTCGGGTACCTGATTGCAACTGTTCAAAGGTGAAATGTTTGCAGTTGACAGTTAAGGAAAAGTTATTATGTAATAAAAAAGAGTGTTTCTGAAGGAACTGCAGATGCTGAAAGTTTGAGGAAAACACAAGGTGCAGGAGGAACTTAGTGGGTCAAGCAACACCTATGGAGGGAATAGATACCGCCTGGCCCTGTGGATAGGTGACATTTTGGGTCAGAAACCTTCTTCAGACTGATTGCAGCAGGAGACGAAAGCTGGAAAAGAGCTTTTATTCTGACCATGTTTCTGAACATGGTTTGTAAATAAAACAGAACTACAGAAGAACAAGAGCTTCGTCAGCTTATAATATAGGTGTTTGGGCGGCACAGTGGCACAGCGGTAGAGTTGCTGCCTTACAGCGAATGCAGCGCCGGAGACCCGGGTTTGATCCCGACTACGGGTGCTGTCTGTACGAAGTTTGTTCGTTCTCCCTGTGACATGCGTGGGATTCCTCCGAGATCTTCGGTTTCCTCCCACACTCCAAAGACGTACAGGTTTATAGGTTAATTGGCTTGGTAAATGTAAAAGAAAATTGTCCCTACTGGGTATAGGATAGTGTTAGTGGGCGGGGATCGCTGGTCGGCGTGGACCCGGTGGGCCGAAAGGGCCTGTTTCCGCGCTGTATCTCTAAACTAAAGTAAAAGGTGTTCTGCTGCAAACTGACAGTGTAATTATACTCTGCTTAACTGAATATAATACATTTTCCTTGATACTAATTGTATCAAAATGAAAACAATCAGAACCCTCCCAAGGTATAAGGGCTACAGATAGTAGTTGAGTTGCAATTCTGTTTTATATACCTATCATCCTCTCATTGTCATTGGAGTAAACGGCACATCTCGAAGAATAGTGTTCATTTTTTTCCCCTCGTGTTTCAATATTATTTCATTTTAAATCATCTCTTGGCCGCTGAGAGAGAGACAGTCCAACTGGGATCTATCTCTTGAGCCAAATGTACAACTCTCCCCTTCAAGTTGCAACATTCACCTTCGAATGCATTTGGCTCCTCAATCGTTATTAAGACAGATATCTTATCTAACTTTTGCAAGGCCATCCCCATACTTCATGTTGCATCATCCAACTAATTAACAAAATACATTGTTACCAAACTGTAATGGACACCAGAAATGACCTATGCTGAATAAAGACCACTGACTGAAAGAAAATGGTAATAAATAACTGAATCAATACAGTTTGGATTTTAGTCTATATATTTTTTCATAAACTAATGGAATTTTTATAACATAAAGCCAGTTATCCAATTACAGTAGATGAAATGGATTCCATGCTCAGAGGTCTGTGATTTTTTTTGTAGATGTGTATTTGATTTGCTTCAGATTATTGAGAGTAAAATCCAGTCACTGAGTACTTTGCACTTTTTGTGTTTAGTGGAATGACTATTGGTACAATGACTATTATGTACACTGGTGTATGGATTTAAATTGATCTGACTTTGAAGCTAAATTATTTTCATGCGAGACACATGTGTTGAGTGCATGAACTCTTGGATACTGCCATTGCCCTCTTGATCCCATTTTTCTTGATCACCCTTCGATATATATTCTTTATAAAGATGCTTTGCATCATTAAGCATTTGGGATCAAAGCTGCTGCAGGTCTTTGCAAGTGTGGCTGCTTGTAAATTTCAAAGACACCATCAAAATACTGTATATTAGGCTGCTTTATCATTAAGTAAATGACTTAAATGGTAACTAAATAAATAATAAAGAATGGAAAGAGGCTTATTTCCAATTTTAGTTTTTAGTCCAGTCCGTGTAATACCTAGGAAGATAATGACCATACCCATTCAGAAAGATTACAACGGTAGTTTATGCTGCGTTAATTATTAAACACATGATCAGAAATGTGAAATTATCAACTAGATATATGAGCAGTTTCCTCGTGTGGATTATTGATTATTTGTGAAAGACAAATTGGTCTAAATAGACAGCCATTCATGAATAACACATCACTAGGAATGCTTTTTTTTTACATGGGTGAAGCAAACAGTATCCCAGTTCTCGACCCGAAAAGTCACCCATTCCTTCTCTCCAGAGATGCTGCCTGACCCGCTGAGTTACTCCAGCATTTTGTGATACCTTCGGATGCATCCCAATTCATTGTTTTCCACCTGTAGTTTCTGATCAATGAACATTGCACAAATAGGCATTTGGTCTGAAGATAGGCACAAAAAGCTGGAGTAACTCAGCTGGTCAGACAGCATCTCTGGAGAAAAGGAATGGGTGACGTTTTGGGTCGAGACCCTACGGCCTCGACCCAAAATGTCACCTATTCATTAACTCCAGAGATGCTGTCTGACCCACGGGAGTTACTCCCGCTTTTTGTGTCGATCTTCGGTTTAAACCAGCATCTGCAGTTCCTTCCTCGGCATTTGGTCTGATTATTAAAAAAATTATCTGGTTTATTGTGGTCACATTAAAAGTAGTCTCCAGTGAAGTTTCATTCCAAGATTGTGTGATTAACTGTTTCCATTAACTACTTTCCTGAATAGCAAAAGCTGGGTGCAATATTGGATTAACGTCAGGTCTATTGGGTTTGTGCCAGCCATGTGTGGGGCCTCCCGCCAGAGGGTAATTTAGTGATTTATAATTTACTTTATTATTTGTGTGGTCCATGAACCTACTTCTTCACACAGTACACAGTACAGTAGTATATTAGTTATGCTGCTGGATAAGTAATCATGACAACTTGAGTTGGAATTATACAAAAGCAGTTTGATATTTTGAATTCAGTTGAATTAAGTTGGTAAATGTAAAAGTGATCATGGAGTTGGCAGTTTGTCATTAAACCCAATTATTTCGAAGAAATAAATAATCCTTATGATACGATACGATAGAGAACTTTATTTATCCCAGGAGGGAAATTGGTCTGCCAACAGTCATAAAACGCAACAAGATACATGAAATATTAAATTAAAGAGACGTGGAAAGTCCAGGATTGGGAATGTGCAAAGATTGGGTGGGGGGAGGGGGGAGTCAGTCTACCCCACGACAGAAGGGGGAAGGAGTTGTACAGTTTGATAGCCACAAGGAAAAAGGATCTCCTGTGGCGTTCTGTGCTGCATCTTTGTGGAACCAGTCTGTTGCTGAAGATGCTCCTCAGGTTGACCAGTGTGTCATGGAGGGGGTGAGCTGCATTGTCCAAGATGTTCTGCAGTTTGAGGAGCATCCTCCCCTCCAAGAAGATCTCCAGTGCATCCAACTCCAGTCTAGACATAGATAGGACTCCAGTCATATACCCATTTGATTAGGCCTATACTGCCATTTGAAATGGCCGAGCAATCTTAAGTGTTTTATCAAATGGTTCAAGCAGGCCACTCATTACCAGCATTTGCGGACAATGGGAGAAGGACAATAAAATGTTTGCCTCTCCCCACTTACTCCTAAACCTCTCAGATAATGGTCATACATTTTAAAGACTTGATGGCAGGTGAGGTGATGAGGGTGTCAGACTGTGATGAATGTTCTGGCATCTGAGTGCCCACATTGTTCATCTAACTAATCGCACCCCAGCCGCTCCCTGTTCTCCCCTCTCCCATCAGGCAAAAGGTATAGAAGTGTGAGAACGCACACCTCCAGATTCAGGGACAGTTTCTTCCCAGCTGTTATCAGGCAACTGAATCGTCCTACCACAACCAGAGAGCAGTGCTGAACTACTATCTACCTCTTTGGTGACCCTCGGATTATCCTTGATCGGACTTTGCTGGCTTTGCCTTGCACTAAACGTTATTCCCTTGTACACTGTAAATGACTCGATTGTAATCATGTATTGTCTTTCTGCTGACTGGTTACCACACAACAAAAGCTTTTCACTGAACGTCGTTATGCGTGACAATAAACGAAACCAAACTAAACTATCATTGGGAAAAGGCAGAATATTTTCTACAAGGCACATGAAGACAACATTGACAATCAGCTCCTCCAAAGCCAGAACCGCAGACAATGAAAAGGAACCAAAAGGCCTGAGGAGGAGAAAGAAATGGCTGAAGAAACATTTAACAATAAATGTTGTATTTGTTAGAAAAAAAAGCCTGAAGTTATTGTTTCAATTGTTCAATAGTACTTTATTGTCACATGTACCTACAGAGTGAAATTCTTTATTTTATAATGTCATAAGGTCATGTGAGAGGAGCAGAATTAGGCCAATCGGCCCTTCAAGTCTACTGTTGTATACAATTCAGAAAATATATTATTTATAGGAACAATTATACCCAAGTACAAGAGTGCAACAAATGTAGTGTAAGATTAGAGTCTACTGAGACAGTTCACATAGAACCGCTACACTTCTGCCACCATCTTGTATTGTTCAAGGTTCAAGGTTCTTAAAAGCAGAGAGTCTTATCTACGCCCTAAAGGCTAGGTGTCCTGTTGGAGGCACCGGATCAGAGTTGCAGGGATCGGCCTGGCCTAATGATGCTGTCAATGCCTCCACCACTGCTGTGTGCCGCTGCAGGCCGCATCCGATCCACACGCTCAGGCTCTGTGGGGCCTCCTGCTGCGCCCAACGCACATGATCCCCCTATCCAGCTGTAGGGCCTCCATCGACATCGACCTGTAGAACTATCGACATATGGTGCTGTTCAAATCTGCTGATGTGAAGCAGAGTGAGAAAACCAACCGTTGTTAAGAAGAAAAATTGTCTTTCTGTTAACAGGTCCGATTGAGTGTGAGATCATCGTAAACTAGAGAGGGAACTGTGGCTGCACTTCATCCTGCACACTGGTCCTCACCCTACGACTGCTGTGCCTCTTCTTCAAGGTAGGTTATCCCATTATATAACATTGACAAACGCTGCATCATGTCTATTATATGTTTCCCAGTGTGGAAATGCCAAATACTAGACAACGTAGCTTTACGGAGAGAGGAGCAAGGTTTAATGGACATGGGTGGAGTAAGCTTTTCACCAAAGGTGCCTGGAAAGTGCTGCCGGGGGCGGTGGTGAAGGTAGATAGGCTCGTGGACATGCATGTTTCCATGTCGCAGTTGTGCAAGACGTTGGTGAGACCGCATTTAGAATATTGTGTTCAGTTCTGGGCGCCATGTTCTAGGAAAGGTATTGTCAAGCTTGAAAGGGTTCAGAAAAGATTTACGAGGATGTAGAGGGTGTGAGCTGTAGGGAGAGGTTGAGTAGGCTGGGTCTCTATTCCATGGAGCGTAGGAGGATGAGGGGAGATTTTATTGAGGTGTACAAAATCATGAGAGGAATATATCGGGTAGATGCACCCATATATCTTTTACCCAGAGTAGGGGAATCGAGGACCAGAGGACATAGGTTCAAGATGAAGGGTAAAAGATTTAATAGGAATCCGAGGGGTAAATTTTTCACACAGAGGGTGGTTGGTGTATGGAACAAACTGCCAGAGGAGGTAGTTGAGGCTGGGACTATCCCATCATTTAAGAAACAGTTGGACAGGTACATGGATAGGACAGGTTTGGGGGTTATGAACCAAGTGCAGGCAAGTGGGACTAGGGTAGCTGCGACATTGTTGGCAGGTGTGGGCGAGTTGGGCCGAAGGACCTGTTTCCACACTGTATCACTCTATGACTCTATGACTCTATGAGTGGAGGGATATGGATCATGTACAGGCAAATAAGATTAGTTTATCACAGCATTATGTTCATTGGAGACATCGTAGGACAACGGACCTGTTCCTGTGATGTTCTACCTTCTATGTTCTATGTTCTATGGTCTATATGTCCTATAGAACCATGTTCTATGTTCTATGATCTCTGTGAATACTTCTTGGTTTGAGAGATTATATGTACCAGCTGAAATATGGCTATTGAGTGCTAATAGTTCAATTGATCATGACGCCACATTGTTGCAGAACATTGCTTTAATAACTTCACTAAGATATTGATGCGTGCATTTTGGTGAAAGAGAACCTGAGAAATAAGTTGTACGATCACCAGCTGCAAACTTCTTTATGAACTTATTCTGGGGATGAGTGACAAAGGCTCTCTGTTTGCCTTTGTTGAAAGAATAAAACGAGAATACTGTCCTTGGAAATGTTTAATGCCTGCCACCTTAATATTTTCCATTGTGTTCTCCTTGACAATTAATACAACAAGGACTGTCATGTAAAGTGGTTCCAATTCTTTTTTTTCCTTCTTCGGCTGGAGTGAGGAATTGACAGAAATGGGCTGCATAATATTTGTCAAACTGTAATCGTAGGCACGAAACACGATGGCATTGAATCAGGAATATTTGATAAAAATATAGTGGAAACCTCATCAAAATAACTTTTCCATGTTTAGTGTTTGGAGCTTAGAGACACAGCGTGGAAACAGGCCCCACGGCCCACCAAGTCCACCCTGACCATCGATCACCTGTACACTAGTTCTATCGTGCACACTCAGGGCAGTTTATAAAAGCCGATTAATCTACAAACCCGCTGCTCTTTGGATTGTGGGAGGAAACCAGAGCACCCGGAGAAAACCCACGTGGTCACTAGGAGAACGTACAATCTCCACACAGACAGCACTTGTAGTCAGGATGGAAAGTGAGCCTCGGGTGCAGTGAGGCAGCACCTCTACGACATGTATGTTACAGTGTATCCAGAGCTTCACTAAATACTGAGTTGAAGTATCATGAGAATAGATGCTTGGGTAATCATCTCTAGTTAATGTAGACAAATCATTATTTTTGAGCCAAAGTTTTGCAGAGTGCTGATCAGTCTGCTTACTGTTGCCTCGCATGGTGTGTATGGTCATAATGTCTTCTAGATTCGCCCGTGTCCTGTTATGCAAGGACCTGATGCCTTGCCATTGTCCCAAGTGACAAGGTGTCGGCACCTTGCATGTTGTATTGAAGCCCTTGAGAAAACCCACCCATAATACAACCGAGTTAAAAACGATTAACAAATCACCTTAGCCATGCCCCACAGGTGTGGTTTTAAACGCCTTTGATGTTAAGAAACTTGCAAGAACTATTTAAAAGCAAGAAACAAGACAAGCTAGTCAGCTTGGGCGTTGGAGTCACCCACGACCAGGAGTCCATACGAAGAGACGGCAGGTGTCAACTCATCCAAAATAATAATTGCCACATGATGGAGCAATCTCCAGAGAAGTTTCATGTCCACCCAAACCTTCCCAATGTCAGGATGATCAACAAACCTCTGGTCATAACAAGGAATGGAGATTCTCTCAGAAACCAAATTTCCAGGTGGTGATCTGAATTATTTAATCCACTCGTCAGATAACACAGAAATGTTGTTATAAGCCTTTGAATTAAGTAGAGCTATCCTCACCCCTTTGCTCCTGTTGTTCCCATTGACCTTCAGGATCTGCCTCATTGCAGTTGGCCTCCAGGTCTCCTTGTTATCCCACCCCAGCATCATCTGCTGTCTTCACTTGCCGGGGTTTTACTGCTCACAGTTGGCTCATCATGCACTACGGAACACCACCAGGCTGCAACACGCAGTCAAATCTCATCTTCAGGATTCCTTTGGTGGTTTCCGCTCCAGTCTTGCTTTTTGCCTGATTCTTAGTGAATCCGTGTCCAGCTGTTGTTCAGTTCACACAGGGGTGAGCAGCCGGGGAAGTGAAGGTCATTCCTTGGCCCCACCTTCCATTCCTCCAGCTGTGAGGGTGGACCTCATTGAAACACACAGAATAGTGCTCGGATAGAGTGGATGTGGAGAGGATGTTTCCACTAGTGGGAGAGTGTAGAACTACAGGTCTTAGCCTCTGAATTAAAGAACGTTCTCTTAGGAAGGAGATGAGGAGAAATTTCTTTAGTCAGAGAGTGGTGAATCTGTGGAATTCTTTGCCACAGAAGGTTGTAGAGGCCAAGTCAATGAATATTTTTAAGGCAGAGATAGATAGATTCTTGATTAATACAGTTGTCAGAGGTTATGGGGAGAAGGCAGGAGAATGGGGTTAGGAGGGAGAGATAGATCAGCCATGAATGAATGGTGGAGTAGACTTGATGGGCCGAATGACCTAACTTTACTCCTAGTCCTTCTGACCTTATGACCTGTACTGATGTCTGAATATGTGCAGCCGTGTAGGCTCCCTCAGGATGAAGAAACTTTCTGTGCTTTCCAAAATATGGCTTTCACCAGTAGATAATTGTGTGCAAGACCCAAACTGATCTGCGCATCGAAGGGATGGGAACCTGTCCTGTTAAGCGTTTTTAAGGGAAGACCTTACGAGCTCACGAATGCAGTCAATGGTCGCTGTACTTGGTGAGTGCCAGCAACACTGACTCATCCCCCATCTGAACTGGAAGGAGATGAAATTGTTGCTTCACACACACAGTGAGTGGCAAGATGATTTCTCTGATATAGCAGGGGGACCGGGAGCCATGCAGAGATCTGTTGGGGCTGCTTGGAAAGATCTTCTGGTGAGGAAGTTGAAAGAAAACCCGGCTTTGTGGGGGAGAGCGATCCATGACAGTGTGATCAGACGTCTTTCTGCGGAGTGTATCACTTCACAGCGATGATAGCCTAAGAACAATCGAGACCATGAATATATTGCTCATCAGAAAATGCAGTGCCTCCACAGACTCTGTGGGAGTAGATTTGCCTTCTGAGATATTCACAAAAAGCTGGAGTAACTCAGCGGGACAGGCAGCATCTCTGGAGAGAAGGTGTAGGTGATGTTTCAGGTCGAGGCCCTTCTTCAGACTGAGAGTCAGGGGAAAGGGAAACGAGAGGTATAGACGGTGACGTGGAGAGGTAGAGAGGTAAGCAAACGAGTGAAAGATGTGCAAAAAAGGAACAATCATCAAGCGAACGGTCCATTGTTAGCTGTGGGCTCGGCGATAACGAGTTATCCAGACAATGAAACTCACCAAGACGACAGTGTAACTAGTAAGGCGACAGATTGCCTTCTCAGAGAAGGTTTCTGCCTCGTGTCTTGACCCATGCTGAGTGACCAGCCGTGGCCATTATGACACCTCCCACCGAGCTGCCATTGGTGGCACCATTGAAACATCCGTTGAGGGAATTACTCTGGAAGTGAATGCTAGAAAATTCACATTCTGTTACTTCTGACACACATTGAAATATTGGAACATATTAAGCAGCCTGAAGACAGTTCAGCAGCCACTTGTCAGATTCATAGAGTCATGTCTCCACCTATATCCTTCCTTTGTCCCGCCCCCCCTGACATCAGTATGAAGAAGGGTCTCGACCCGAAATGTCGCCCATTCCTTCTCTCCTGAGATGCTGCCTGACCTGCTGAGTTACTCCAGCATTTTGTGAATAAATACCTTCGATTTGTACCAGCATCTGCAGTTATTTTCTTTTCATAGAGTCATGGATAAATATATCATAGTTGCGGACCTTTCAGTGCCAGCCATCACACACCCATGCACACTAATCCGGCATTGATTCAGTTTTATTCTCCCCACTTTGCCATCAACTCTCCCAGATTCTACCACACCTCTACACATCAGGGCCACTTAACCTACCATTCTGCTCGTCACTAGAACACGAGAGAAAGCCAGAGCACCCAGAGGAACCTCATGCGATCACAAGGAGAACGTGCAAACTTGCACAGGTACAGTGCTAAGGAGTCAAGTCACTTGATGTCAGCAGAGTACCTCTGCAAATACCAAGTAAGGCAACAATCAAGCCCGACATGATTCTAGTTCTACTGAGAATGCTGCACGATGTTGATATGCTGTTCAGTTTGTTGCTCATGTATATGTGGGCAAGAGCAGAACAGCGTGTTATGTAAATAATTACACAATTGTGCGTGTACCTGATGCCATGAGAGACACTCACTTGAAAGTGCCCAGTCTAGTCACATTTCTGGTGAGTTTGAACCTGGAAATGACAACCTTCGCCTGTGACAAACAATTGGAAAAAATCCTTGTCAAGTCGCTGCAGTGCATGCCGCTGAAAGTATTACTGCAGCCATGATGCACGGGTGGTGGAGCAAGAGGCTACTGAAACACTCTCCCCTGATTATCATTATATTATGGATGTAACTCTTTCTTTCAGAAACATAGTCCGTGGCTGGGTGCACTTTCACCATCCCCCCCCCCCACCCTGTAGTGGAATCTGCTGGACCTAGCTCACTGTCCACAGTGCCCACCAGCCCACACTTTGTTGGAGCAGAGTGCATGATGAGTTGACTCCATGAGAGACGTTACCAGTGGTGGAGCAGACCACTGTGAATAAGAGCTGTGAATAAGACTCTTCCTTTTTCTTTCGTATGTCAACTACAACAATCAAAAATGGCAATTGGTGCTTCAGAGAACCGTAGTTGACACTTTGCTGCAAATTTTGCCAGTTCCGTAGAACTAGTCAGGGTGGACAACGAGGACATAAAGCAGCTCCCACCCCAATAAGCCTCTGATGGTATATTCATGAAGCCTTGCCCCATGAACCTTCAAACAGTCTTTGACAAGTCACCACCTCCCGTAGGATTTTGTATTGGTTTGATCATCAGAGACGCTTAACACCCATTCAAATAGTTAAGAAAAATATTTAAAAGAGAAATAAAAATAAATTTTATTCACCCCTTAAAATATGAATGAATGTATTAAAGCAGCAAATAAGATAAACTAACTCAAAAACTTCACCACACTTTACCATCAAGAATTTATTTTTCACCCAGAGAGTTGAGAATCTGTGGAATTCTCTGCCACAGAAGGTAATGGAGGCCAATTCACTGGATGTTTTCAAGAGAGAGTTAGATTTAGCTCTTAGGGCTAAGGGAATCAAGGGATATGGGGAAAAAATCAGGAACAGGGTACTGATTTTGGATGATCAGCCATGATCATATTGCTGGCTTGAAGGGCCGAATGGCATACTCCTGCACCTATTTTCTATGTTTCTATGTTTCCATGTTACCTTTTCACTATGAGGCTGGCAAACCCATTCCCCTGGATCATGTTGCTGCCCCTCCATGGTGAAAGGTTAGGAGGTGAATATCCCACCTTTCCTTTCATTTCATCTGGACTGTGTTGGTACATAAAACAATACAACACAAGAGCAGGCCCTTCAGCCCACAATATCTACACCAAACATGGGGCTAAGTTAAACTAATCTCCTCCGCCTGCATGTTATCCCTTTCCCTCCATCCCCTGCATATCCATTTGCCCATCCAAAAGCCTCTTTACTGCCACAATTGCCCCTCTCACCATCACCCCTGGCAGCACATTCCAAGCACCCTGCACTCTCTGTGTTAATAATATTGCTCCACAAATCTCCATTAAACTTTTTCCCTTTCGCCTTAAAGATGTGCCCCCTGGTCTTTGGCATTTCTACCCGAGGACCAAGGGTTCTGACGGTCTACCCTGTGGATTTTTTACATACTTCTCCCCTCGGTTTCCCCTCGGCCTCCGACACTACAGAGAAGACAATCCAAGTGCGTCCAATGTCTCCTTATAGCTAACACCTTCTAACCAGGCAGCATCCTGGTAAACCTCTTCTGCACCCGACATGTCATTCCTGCACTGGGACGACCAGAACTCCAAACGCAGCCTAGCTAAAGTCGTATAAAGCTGCTTAGCGCCATGATAAGTTGCCATCTGACCTCCATCTCACCCTGTACTTCCAACTGTGGCCAAGCATGCCCATGATGGCCGTGTGGAACTGCAGTCAGTCAGTCATTGAATTCGGACAAGGGTCTGTAATAATACAAAGACAGTCTGCTCAACAACTCTGCTGATAGAAAATGCACACAATGTGGCTTGAAGTTGAAAGATTTAGGCTTGTCCTTCACTTCCAGTTGCGTCTCTGTTGTATGGTGGGGAGGGTTCCAAGACAGAAAGGAACTTTAGGTTCATTCGCGGAGTCAATTGGTCTGAAAGGTCATTCCCCACCACTGATAACTCGCCTCTGTATACCCGCGATGTTTCAAAATTCTTGGGGAGAACTGGATAGAGATATTTTTGCACAGAGAGTGGTGGGAGCACGCAGTATGCATTGCCAGGTAAAAGGTGATGAGGGCTGATATGATATTGGTGTTTAAGAGGCTTTTAGATAGGCACATGGAAATGCTGGGAGTAGAGGGAAATGTCGGATCATGTACAGGCAGGTGGAATCAGTTTAAGTAGGGACCATGTTTGGCACGAACATTGTGGGCCGAAGGGCCCGTTCCTGTGCTGTACTGTTCTATGTTCCAAGTAGAACTGGATGAAGAAAATTTCTTCATGGAGTAACTATGTTACTGGATAGACTCGGCTTGTACTCGCTGGAATTTAGAAGATTGAGGGGGGATCTTATAGAAACTTACAAAATTCTTAAGGGGTTGGACAGGCTAGATGCAGGAAGATTGTTCCCGATGTTGGGGAAGTCCAGAACAAGGGGTCACAGTTTAAGGATAAGGGGGAAGTCTTTTAGGACCGAGATGAGAAAGTTTTTTTTCACACAGAGTGTGGTGAATCTGTGGAATTCTCTGCCGCAGAAGGTAGTTGAGGCCAGTTCATTGGCTATATTTAAGAGGGAGTTAGATGTGGCCCCTGTGGCTAAAGGGATCAGGGGATATGGAGAGAAGGCAGGTACAGGATACTGAGTTGGATGATCAGCCATGATCATATTGAATGGCGGTGCAGGCTCGAAGGGCCGAATGGCCTACTCCTGCACCTATTTTCTATGTTTCTATGTTTCTAAGTTCTGTTCTCTCACTTTCCTCTCTTTGATTTTACTGTTCTCAAAGCTGCCGCTAAACTACAAAACTACAGATTTCAGCAAACAGCTCTACAACTGAGTTCCCATATTTCATGCCGTTCCATAGAACTGTAATTTTTTTATAGACTTTGAGTTTTATTTTAATCAGTGCAAAATATCAGTCTTAATGTGAAGACGTTCTTTGGCAAATAATTATGGATGTACCCTTCACTGAACTTTACTGCTTTATAACTGCTTTTCCTTGCAGAAAATTGATTTACAATGCCTACAGCTCTTGTAAATAAGTAACAAACACTGCGAAAATCATGTAGCATTTATATTGATTACATTTTTGACAAGATGGCCCCCACATAGCTGGTGCTGAGAATGCATGTTGGGAATCACCATGGACACGCCCGGAGGATGTGATGCCCTGTACACTAATTTATTGCTTGGACCAGACAAGTGCCCAAGTGACCTGGAGCTATGAGCTCGATATTGTGTCTGTTTCAGAGCTTTTGGTGAGCAGGTAAAAGGTTCTGCTTTTCCAGGAGTCTTTCACTGGCCGTGGTAATGCTGTGACCAGTATTTGCCAAGTGCAGGAACAGGGAAGGTATAACCTCTTGTGTTATAATGGTATAATACAATACAATACAATACAATACAATATATCTTTATTGTCATTGTACCCAGGGGTACAACGAGATTGGGAATGCACCTCCCATACGATGCAATAATTTAAGTAATTAACAGCAACCCAACGAAACAATTGTAACAGTTTTTAGACAGGGTAAAGTGCAAGTTGATCTATGCGTTGTGGCCATCGGCTCAGCAGGACCGGTTCATAGCAGCTATGGCCCTGGGGATGAAGCTGTTCCTGAGTCTGGAGGTGCGGGCGTAGAAGGCCTTGTATCGTCTGCCCGATGGAAGGAGTTCGAACAGACTGTTGCAGGGGTGTGAAGAGTCTTTGTGGATGCTGGTGGCTTTTCTGAGGCATCGTGTGTTGTAGATGCCCTCCAAGTCTGGTAGCTGTGTTCCGATGGCCCTCTGAGCTCTATGGACTACCCGCTGTAGAGTGGCTGCTTGCATGTATACGTAGAAGGCGGTTTACACTGATTTTCTGTACTGGACAGGAAAACATAAGCAAAGCAATGTGGGGGGGGGGGGGGGGGGCACCATTAGACAAATATCTCTGGTTAATCAAAGCTTAATCCTGGGAGTCTGAAGTGTATGTGAGATTGGTGCTCAAATTTCTTATTCCAAATCCTGACTTATTTAATTCAACAGCGCATTATGCTTCTAACTGGCATTGCAATGTTCGGAGTGTGAGGTGCTGAGTCACAGACTGAGTTAACGTCAGTTCATGCCATCGCCATTTGTTTGTGCCTGTCATATCAGCAAGCCAATGAGCCAAATTGTCTGAGTTGTGGCCAACCAATTCCAAAGAGAACTGGCAGTGTTCACCCCCATCGACGGAAACACACTCAATCTAATTCCAGACTCACTCTAATTCCAGGCATGAATGAGTGGTAGATGCTGCTCCATCTTTTACTGCACCCCTCTACCATACAACCCACCAAAGCTAAGGACCAAGGTCTTCCTGCCAGTCCCTAGTATTACACTGGGAATTGCCAGCGCAGACCAGTTCAATTTCCGAATGCAATCAATGTTCGAGCCACCATAATCCTCAGGGGTAGAGAATTTCAAAGATTTACCACCTTCTGAGTGAGAATCTTTTCCTCATTTCAGTCCTAAATGAGGATATGGACCCCAAGTTCTAGATTTCTAGGTCACAAGAGGAATATATATAGATTTAGATTTTAGATTTAGAGATACAGCGCGGAAACAGGCCCTTCGGCCCACCGAGTCCACGCCGCCCAGCGATCCCCGCACATTAACACTATCCTACACACACTAGAGACAATTTTTACATATTACCTAGTCAATTAACCTACATACCTGTACGTCTTTGGAGTGTGGGAGGAAACCGAAGACCTCAGAGAAAACCCACGTAGGTCACGGGGAGAACGTACAAACTCTGTACAGACGGCGCCCGTAGTCAGGATCGAACATGAGTCTCCGGCGCTGCATTCGCTGTAAGGCAGCAACTCTACTGCTGCGCCACTGTGCCGCACAGACAGCACCCATAGTCAAGATCGTACCCAGGTCTCTGGCGCTGTAATGCAGCAACTCTAACGCTGCGCCACTATGCCACCACTGTGCCACCACTGTGCTGCCATGCTGTGCCAACAGTGTGCCAACACTGTGCCAACACTGTGCCACCACTGTGCTACCACTGTGCCAACAGTGTGCCAACACTGTGCCACCACTGTGCCACCACTGTGCTGCCATGCTGTGCCAACAGTGTGCCAACAGTGTGCCATCACTGTGCCAACACTGTGCCAACACTGTGCCAACACTGTGCCACCACTGTGCCAACAGTGCCAATACTGAGCCACCACTGTGCTGCCATGCTGTGCCAACAGTGTGCCACCACTGTGCCAACACTGTGCCAACACTGTGCCAACATTGTGCCACCACTGTGCCAACAGTGCCAACACTGTGCCACCACTGTGCTGCCATGCTGTGCCAACAGTGTGCCAACACTGTGCCACCTCTGTGCCACCACTGTGCCACCACTGTGCCACCACTGTGCTGCCATGCTGTGCCAACACTGTGCCACCACTGTGCCAACACTGTGCCACCACTGTGCCAACACTGTGCAACGGCTCCCTTTCATTAAAAGAAAGCACACACATAGGCAACTTCCACTCCACTGTAGGATTGTAGCAAGTTTAAATATTTTACATGGATTGTCCTTTAATGTGTTTCAATAAGCATTCACATTACTGTATATTATTTTTAAGTATTTTTTATTTTCTTCAATTATTTGCTTGAACGTTTAAGTTCTTTGAGTGTCAGAGATATTTGAGAGCTGCTTCATTGCTTTGAATGAAGATAAAGCTCCATGCTCAACTCAGCTGTCAGTGTGAAGACAGGTCCCGGTGTGAATGCACCTGTCCATTTCCTCCAGGGATACTGCCTGACCTGCCTTTTATGCTCATGATTTCAGCATCTGCAGTTCCTTGCCTCTCCTCAGCCACCCACATCCAGCATTAGCGAGCGCTGGCTGACCTGCTTCGCCCATTAATATTCCTGCCCACCGTATCCATATTCCAATCCATATTAAGCTGCTTCCCATTCTTCTTCAACAGCCCTGTTCTCATCGTCCTTGCTCCAGCCTCTCTTTCATTGCATCGACACTCCTCAACTCAAGTACTCCTTGTAGTAATTCAACTCCCCCTCCCATTCCCAGTCTGACCTTTCTGTCATGGGCTTCCTCCAGTGCCATAGTGAGGCCCACTGGAAATTGGAGGAACAGCACCTCATATTTCGCCTGGGCAGTTTGCAGCCCAGTGGTATGAACATCGACTTCTCCAACTTTAGATAGTTCCCCTGTCCCTCCCTTCCCCTCCTCCTTCCCAGACCTCCCTCTATCTTCCTGTCTCCATCTATATCCTTCCTTTGTCCCGCCCCCCTGACATTAGTCTGAAGAAGGGTCTCGACCCGAAACGTCACCCATTCCTTCTCTCCCGAGATGCTGCCTGACCTGCTGAGTTACTCCAGCATTTTGTGAATAACTCCTTGTGGTAATATGTTCAAACTTCCAGAAACCCGGATAAAGCACTTTATTCTGAATATTTCAATGCAATTAACAATATATGTTCGATAATTATGCTCTTCAGTTCTGGTCTTCCCCAGAAGATATAAATACCATCCCAATGTCTGCCCTATCAAACCCTTTTGTAATCTATTGGGATTTCTATTGGGTTAACATTCATTCACCTTCTTTTCCAGAGCGCAGTAGTCCAGCTGAATCAGTCTTTCCTGCTGTTTATAATATATTAGCTCCATTATCATCCTACCTTCCTTTTTTGATACTTCTCACCATCTCAATAATCATTTTATTATGTAAAGACCATTATATAAAGAAGTGTACTCTGGCCAAATTTAACACAGCTCTGTTTTTCAGTTCCACTCCTTCAGGAATGAGTCAACCCTGACACAGTGTAATAGATAAACTTAGGAAGAAGGATCTCGACCTGAAACATCACCCATTCCTTCTCTCCAGAGGTGCTGCCGGAGTTACTCCAGCATTTTGTGCCTATCTTCGAGATAAACTTTTGGAGTTGATGAGGTGAAAATTTCAGGCTTCACTCCAGGCAGATGATCGAGGGCAATTACTCACTGCAGCACCAAGAGAGTCTAATGCCTTACCTTCTTTACAATGAAGCATTTATCAATCTGCCATCTGAGAAAGGATTGTCTCATTGCTCATTGCTAATATTCATCCATTAACCATCGTCACTCAGATTATGTGGTTACAAATGCCATGGCAGGGATGTTGATGTGAACATACTGACTGCATTTCAAAAATTACATGGTGGTTGTTGAGAACTTTGGGGTTTACAATGACCATATCTCCATCCTTACAAAAATCTCTGTTGCTCATCACCTTTCCCTCGTTTACCACCTTTTGAGTGAGAAACCTTTCCCTCATTTCAGTCCCAAATGAGGATATGGACCTCAAGTTCCAGATTTTTAGGTCACAAGAGGAATATCCACACTCCGCACAGACTGCACCCATAGTCAAGATCGTACCCAGGACTCTGGGGCTGTAATGCAGCAACTCCACCACTGCACCAATGTGCTGCCCTGCTGTGCCACCTCAGAGCAAGAACAATTGTTTTGCCAAGTAATCGTTGGTTTCTGAAGCTTTCGGGAACATGATGAGGTCCGATAACCTTCTTCCATTTCATCTCAGTAGCTGGGCGCTGCACAGGAATGAGGTGGCCCAGTAAGGTTTGCCTGGAGACCATCTGCCCAATGTTATGCGTTTCTTTGTAGGACTGGACTTTGTGGAAACTTCTCGTTGATCGCTCTGGATGTCTTTTCACCCATGCAGACTTCATAGAGGATATCTGTGGATAGAAATATTTGTAAAATAAAGCTTTATTTTTCTTGGAAAATATACCGACAATGCCGATAAGAAATAATATCGAATGCATTTTGCATGTTTAAATTTCCATTTTGTTTGCCCCAAACCTTTTCCACCAAAATTAATTTTGTGCGTAAAAAAATTAATAATATTCCATTAAATAAGCTTAATGGGTTTTGCATTTCTAATTTGCTTTTCAATCAATAGTTCCCCTGTCTTTAAACATTCACATTCTTGCAGAATAGAACGTGGGAGGCAATTGTTGGGAGATGAGCTCCATTCTCATTACACCTCTCTGCCTTTCTCTTCCGCTGCTGAATGTGACACTCTATCCATTACGTCGAATCGATAGAATCTATGCCAAGTGTTCCCGAGGATAGTGCTCCATCAGATTGTATCCATAAGTCACATGATGAAGTCTCAGTGACTCTTGTGAGGCTGTAAAACATGACCAGCTACAGAGAAAAAAAATCAAAATATTGGCAGAAGTAGACATCCAAGACTTCTTCGCATCATTTGAGGACATCGGGACAGGCAAATCATTTACAATGTGAGGAAAACGAAAGCCTTGTTAAAAAGAGTCACGGACTAACCTTTGGAATGTGTCGGAAGGAACTGCAGATGCTGGTTTAAACTGAAGATAGACACAAAAAGCAGGAGTAACTCAGGGACAGGCAGCATCTCTGGAGAGAAGGAATGGGTGACATACAAACATAGAAACAGAGAAAATAGGTGCAAGACAAGGCCATTCGGCCCTTCGAGCCAGCATCGCCATTCAATATGATCATGGTTAATCATCCGGAATCAGTATCCCGTTCCTGCTTTCTCCCCATATCCTTTGATTCCGTTAGCCCTAAGAGCCACATGCAACTCCTTTGAATACATCCAGTACGGATGTTTCGGGTCGAGACCCTTCTTCAGACTGAAAGTCACCGGAAAGGGAAACGAGAGATATAGACAATGATGTAGAGAGATATAGAACAATGAATGAAAGATATGCAAAAAAGTAACGATGATAAAGGAAATAGCTCATTGTTTTCCTTTGTTAACCTTTGGAATGATTTCTATCTTTGTCGACATGAAGCAAAAGGCAATGCATGACTTTGAGGAACATTTGCCAGCATGAAATTTGTAACTCCTACCCCATGTGTTTTTACTGTCGTTGTAAGTGACTGAGAACTTGGCTGGAAAAGTTTTCACCCATTTCCAACTGACTTAGGTTTGGCCAATCGCACTTTGTGACACAAATGGTTTTATTCCCATTACTCTATCCAAACTCCAGAATTGAAACGGTGTTATTCCTGACCTACTGCACCTCAAACAACAGAGCCTTTATCTGTATTAACTTTCAGTAGGGATTGCTATCATTGTTGAGAATCAATCAGGTTGTTGAGGAACTGGAATCACAAATAGGCCAGACAAGTGAAGACGAGTGGTTTTTACTCTGAAGCACATAAATAAGCCAGCTGGATTTATATTTTCATGTCTTTTGAAAAAAATCCACAACTACAATGGAGGGATCTCACTTTTCATTCCTGTAACAATCACTGCATCAAGAATCGGAGGGGCAGCATGGCACAACTGGTAGGGCTGCTGCCTCACAGCGCCGGAGACCCGGGTTCGATCCAGACCTTGGGTGCTGTCTGTGTGGTGTTTGCATGTTCTCCCTCCCTGTGACCACAAGGGTTTCTACCAGGTGCTCCAATTTCTTCCCACATCCCAAAGTTTTGAGAGTTTGTAAGATAAGTGGTCTTTGTAAGGGAAGTGGCTGGGGAGTGCGATCACGTAGAATTAGTGTGACTGGGTGATTAATGGTCAGCATGGACTTGGGGGCCGAAGGGCCTGTTTCCATGCTGTATCTCTAAGGTAAACTAAGAAAACTATTGAAGTGTATGTCTGTGATCGCAGACAATGCACACATTTCAATATAACCAACACGAACTGCATTGTTCAGCATCATTACTCATAATTAGATAGTCTTCAAGAGTTTAAAAAAATATTAACGTCAGATGGATTCATCCTCAATTGCTGCACATTTGTGGGCAGCGGTGTGTCATAAAGCTTTCACCATTGTGGGCGGCCACAGTGGCGCAGCAGGAGAGTTGCTGCCTTATAGTACTTGCAGCGCCGGAGACCCGGGTTCGATCCTGACTCTGGGTGCTTGACCGCACTGAGTTTGTACGTTCTCCCCGTGACCGCGTGGGTTTTCTCCGAGATCTTCGGTTTCCTCCCACACGCCAAAGACGGACAGGTTTGTTGGTCAATTGGCTTGGTGTATGTGTAAATTGTCCCTAGTGTGTGCAGGATGGTGTTGATGTGCGGGGATTGCCGGTCAGTGCGGACTCGGTGGGCCGAAGGGCCTGTTTCCGCATTGTAGCTCTAAACTAAACTAAACTAAACTAAACTGCAGGAAGCTCAAGTATGCATGGCCATGGTCCAGTGCTTCATTGCCCTCTTGCCCTCCTTGCCCTCTGTGACGTCAGGTTTAGCTACATTTTGCTCGCACTGGCAGGACCTGCCTCTTACCCTGTGCGTGGGGAGGTAGACATTTGACAAGAAGTGGAGGAGCAATGCGACCACATTCGATGGTCTGCTCTGCCACAGGACTTGTGCTTGAGTTCAGAGTGGAGCACTGCTGTGCTGAGAGGTCTGAGCAACTGACTTATCACCTGAGACAGCGAGATTATGAGCAACAAAACCATCCATTTGAAAGATGCTGACCTCCCTATGAGTAAAGGTTAGGAAGTGGACCTATTTTACATTTATTTATTTTCAAATGTTTTAATTATTCTTATTCTTTAATAATTTAAATCTAATCAAAAGACTTTAAAGTATCTCTGATAATCAAAGACATAAAGGACAGAGAGATATAAAAGTAAAATAGAAACAGAAACATTGAAAATAGGTGCAGGAGTAGGCCATTCGGCCCTACAAACCAGCACCGCCATTCAATATGATCATGGCTGATCATCCAAAATCTGTACCCCGTTCCTGCTTTCTCCCCATTTCCCTTGATTCCGTTAGCCCTCAGAGCTATATCTAACTCTCTCTTAAAACCATCCAGTGAATTGGCCTCCACTGCCTTCTGTGGCAGAGAATTCCACAGATTCACAACTCTCTGGGTGAAATTTCTTTTTTCCTCATTTCAGTCCAAAATGCCCTATGCCTTTATTCTTAAACTGTGACCCCTGGTTATGGACTCCCCCAACATCGGGAACATTTTTCCTGCATCTAGCCTGTCCAATCCCTTAAGAATTGTATATGTTTCTATAAGATCCCCTCGCATCCTTCTAAATTACAGTGAATATCAGCCCAGTCGATCCATAAGTATGATGTAGCTGTGAAGGTAACAAAGAACGTCAGGAGGATGCTGAGGTCAGCAACTGAATGGTGTTGCTCAGAGCTGTGTCATGTCATTGCCCTGTGCAATGTGTCATCACTTGCACCGCTCGGCAGGTGGAACAAATGAGCACAATCAGGCCGGAACGACCAGCAGAATATCTGGGCAGTCGGCCAGGTTTAGGACAACCCGGGCTTTTTTGAGTAAACATCGACTACTACAACTGAGTAATGAAAATAAAATGTTTTTTTGGATGACACATAGATCACATGCCCATTTGATATGACATAATTGGAATAAATATCAAAAGAAAAACATTTAATGCAAAGTCGTGCTTCACGTAAATCTGGGGGAGTTGATGGGGAAATGGCGAGCAGAGGTTGTAGGGTTACTTATTGCTGGAATGTGTGGGAAAATAGTGAGGCCCTGCGCAAATTGGAGGAACAGCACCTCATACTTAGCTTGGGCAGCTTACACCCCAGCGGTATGAACATTGACTTCTCTAACTTCACATAGCTCCTCGGTCCCTCTCTTTCCCCTTCTCCCTTCCCAGTTCTCCCACTGTCTTCCTGTCTCCCACTACATCCTATCTTTGTCCCGCCCCCTCCCCTGACATCAGTCTGAAGAAGGGTCTCGACCCGAAACGTCACCCATTCCATCTCTCCTGAGATGCTGCCTGACCTGCTGAGTTACTCCAGCATTTTGTGTCTACCTTCTAGTGGTGGAATGTGGGTGCTCTATGGGCTGAAGTGGCCTCCTTAAATGAAATCCGGAACCATGGAAATATATAAAAAATATGAAATATACTTTACAATATTTCTATCCAAATATGTGCGCTGTTAACTTTCCGTGATAACTTTTTTGGTCCTTTTTGTTCAGCAGCAAATGCATTACGTTTTGCTATTCATTACATTATTCAGAGTCAATTCATAAAGTCCTAAAGACTTGGTACGAATTTATAAAGTTCTAGCTATAGAGTTTGAAGGATGAACTTTGTGGAGTCGACAATAATTCAGTAGTACAGTGATCAAGGAGAATTGTTTGTATCATCTCGTTACCACAAAGGTAGACATAACTAATCAAGAAAATAATCCCGCTAGAATATTCTCGTGTAGTCATAAGAACATTCGGCATATCATATCATATCATATATATACAGCCGGAAACAGGCCTTTTTGGCCCTTCAAGTCCGTGCCGCCCAGCGATCCCCTTACATTAACACTATCCTACACCCACTAGGGACAATTTTTACATTTACCCAGCCAATTAACCTACATACCTGTACGTCTTTGGAGTGTGGGAGGAAACCGAAGATCTCGGAGAAAACCCACGCAGGTCACGGGGAGAACGTACAAACTCCTTACAGTGCAGCACCCGTAGTCAGGATCGAACCTGAGTCTCCGGCGCTGCATTCGGTGTAAAGCAGCAACTCTACCGCTGCGCTACCGTGCCGCGCATGGAAATGAATCCTTCAGCCCACCACATCCATGATAACCATTAACTATCCATCCACACTAATCCAACATTCAGCCGACATTGTTTATTCTCCCCACATTCTCTTCACCCCCACCCAGTCTCTATCACTCACCTACATGTCAGGGACAATTTACAGAGGCCAATTATTCTACTAACCTGCCCGCCTTTGGAATGCGGGGTAAACGGAGGCAACCAGAGAAAAATCTATGCCCTCACAGGGAGAACCAACAAACTCGATATAGGCAGTGGCTGAAATCAGGATGAATCCAAGTCGCTGGCACTGTGGAGGTAGTGACTCTACTGGTCGCACCACTGTGCAGCGCCCTGCAGGAGTCCCTGGCTCAACGAAGCTGACATCACACCACGGATGGTAGAAGACTGCGGTCGGCAATGAGACATAAAACGGAGCGCAGCAAAAATCTCAGGCCACCGGGTCCTTTGGACGCCAACTGAAGATGTTCCAGAAGTCAGTAAAGGTTGAGATATATTATCGCTAATGTTTTTTTATTTCGCTTGACAATTTGTAAGTATCTTTAAACAAACGTTTAAACTTCGACGTGGACATCAGCGACTAGGCTTCCACGTTTTCACTTTCTCGGGCTAAGAAGGAAGGAAGCAGCTCCATTACAATGAGCAATATTTGCTTTTCCACTCTTCATAATGGACTCAGTGTAGCTCACGAGCCTAGCAGTAGCGCCTAGTCCTGTGGTGAGAGGAATTTCTTTCCCCTGAGCTACCACAAACTCATTTTACATGAGATTCCAGCTTTGTTCTTAATGGCCCTCCCTAAGTCCTTTAAATGAATAAAATTATTGAATCATAACACCTCCGAGGCACAAGACAGCAGGCAACCCTGCCAGGTCATCAGTCCACCAACACTGTGTGTGTTAGTTTTGGCTACATGCTTTCTGGAGACTACAGTTTTAAATCAGCCCTCTCGTCCTTGGACCAATGCCAGATGAAATAATAATACCAAATCAAACCTTTTCATCGGAGATAGGAAATCCACACAAAAATGTTTTTACAAGAATGAAATATATTTGCGTGCGTATTAGCCAGAGCCTTTCTTACCGCTGTTTGGGACTGTTTACCTTGATAATAAAAATACACTTTGTCATGGTGAATGACTCTAATAAATTACTATGTAGGTGTGAACCACTTTTCAAGGTTGCTAAAACAAACTTGAAAAGAAACTTCTGCAAAGCTTTGATTAACTCTGTAGAGCCTGTATCACTGGGATACAGTCTGCTGTCTACAGAAGCCACAGCCCTGTCTAATATATTAGCTTCAGCACTGCAAGATCCCCAACCAACAGCAGTTGCTTCTTCAGGGACTTGCGTTCATTGAAAAATCTTTCGGCAACGGCACGGGTTCCAGCTGACTCGAAGTTATTCCAGGGGCTCGCTTTTTAACGTGGTGCCTGACAAGATTTTTTTTTTAAAATTCTACATCAGCCTTTCGTTGAACAGCATTTGCTTCGTGTGTTCTCTGCTCAGAGAATGTCACACAGCTGTAATGCTTTATTGATTGCAATAAAATGAAAATAGTGCCGTGCAATACCTAAATAGAGGTTAATGCCATCCTGGAGGCACTTTGTCCAAAGCTAAACATGTGTCTATGCTAGTGAAAGTTAACTCTTTTAATACTGAATTAGAATGACATCTGTAGAACATACACTTCTCTGCTATCACTTAGGCTACAATTATACTGTCATTTCAGCAATAATGCAAAGTGGTTTTGAGTGCATAAGAATGGAAAATTGCAGTGTATTTCCTTGCATATCTAAAAAAACAAGGTAATGCCAAATTTTTACACTCCATTTACTAAAATACCTCCTGTCCATCCAAGCTGCATCCATCTGCTTTATACCAAATGTAGTCGAACTGCCGAATTATACTCTTCAAAGTTGCTACAGAATGCGTGGAGACACATTTAAAGCCTTTAGTTTCTATAAGGTTGTGCTTATTAACTGTTTTGGGAGGATTAGCCACAAAACCGCCATATCAGTACCTGTATGAAAGATTGTGGATTTTCAAGCGCAAATTTCATCTCGACCAAATTAAATTTCTGTGATCTTGTGAGATGATTTCAAAAGCATTTTGGCAGAAGATTGCCTTGCCCATCAATCTGGCCACATCTTGAATTAATCACCATGGCCGGTTGGCACTGATAGTGTCTATCTGGAGACCTTCAGCGAGGGTCTGAAATTTAACCAAGGACACAAGGAAGTTCAACTTTGAAGTTTTTAAACTGTTAAAGCAAAAATAATCTGTTAAAATTCTGACCTGTGGATACAAACATTGTCCACTCAGCCCTGAAATCCTGTTCCACCATTTGAAAAGATCAAGGCTGTTCTAATCTATATACTAAAACTCTCGTTTGTTTGTTTGTTTGTGTGTTCCTGAACTACAACCGAAACGGTACACGATAGCGCGCCAATTTTAGGCCCACCTTACACACCGTTGTCCCTTTGGTGCTAATGGAAGAAGTTTCATTGAAATCGGAGGAGAAGGGGGGAGGGGGAGGGGAGGTGGAGGGGAGGTGGAGGGAGGGGGTGCAGGGAGGGGGTGGAGGGAGAGGGTGGAGAGGGAGAGGGAGGGGAGAGGGGACGGGGAGGGAGGGGAATGGGGAGGGGGGAGTGGAAGGGGGAGGGAGGGAGGGAGGGAGGGAGGGAGGGAGGGAGGGAGGGAGGGAGGGAGGGAGGGAGGGAGGGAGGGAGGGAGGGAGGGAGGGAGGGAGGGAGGGAGGGAGGGAGGGAGGGAGGGAGGGAGGGAGGGAGGGAGGGAGGGAGGGAGGGAGGGAGGGAGGGAGGGAGGGAGGGAGGGAGGGAGGGAGGGAGGGAGGGAGGGAGGGAGGGAGGGAGGGAGGGAGGGAGGAGAGGAGAGGGGAGGAGGAGGGGGGAGGGGAAGGAGGGGGAGGGGGAGGGGAGGAGAGGGGAGGGGGGAGGAGAGAGTGCTGCACCAATGCAAGAGAGGTTTGGGCCCAACGGGTCCACTTGGTCTAGTAGTAACCTAATAGATGTCAATCCCGACTATCCCTGTAACCATGTGCCCCGATACACATAGAATACACAATGGAAACTAGTCACTCTGCCCATCCCCTCCATTCCATGCCAACCCTTTTACCAAATACACTGCACCCATTTGCCCCCTTTGCTCTGAATCTTTTTATGCCTTGACCATATAGGTGTCAGTCCAAATTGTTTTGAAATGTAGTGATTGTATCTGATTCCATCTGACAGTGAGTTCCAAATAGCAACCACTCTGGGTAAAATACTTAACTCTCAGATTACCTTTAAAACTTTCTTCTCTCATCTTAAGCCGTTTTTAAAAACGCTGCCACGAGCAAATGATTTTGATGATCTACTGTGTCTATGTTTCCTGTAATTTTACATATTTAACTATATTCTGCACTTTGTATCTTCCTCTTTTTTCTATCGATTGTACTCAAGTTTGTACTTGACTGTATCTATATACAATATTATCTGATTTGATTGAATAGCGTGCGAGGTGTCAGATGTTATGGGGAGAATGCAGGAGAATGGGGTTAGGAGATAGATCAGCCACGATTGAATGGCAGAGTAGACTTGATGGGCTGAATGGACTAATTCTACTCCTATTACTTATGATCTTATGATCTTATGAAAACAAAGCTTTTCACTGCACCTCGGTACTCATGACAATAATAAACCTACAACTAAACCTTCCATCAGGTCACCTCTTTACATCCAGTGCTCCAGGGAAAACAAACCCAGCCTACCTTATCAAGTAACGCTATGTTCAAAGTATTCAAAGGACATTGCTTCCATTGACCAGCGCAGAAGATTGCCCCAAGACGCATATCTTTTCATTACGAGAAAGAAATGAGTCTATTCTCTCTGTTAACTGGTTAAACCCTTATATTGTAATGTCCCCATGTTAAATCCTGCCACGTGGAAACATCCTCTCCAAGTAAGGATCTTACAGATTTCAATCATACCACCTTTCAATTTGCTAAATTCTCATTTGTGCAACCTGGGCAATCCATCCACCCAAGGTATTTATCTACAATGCACATTTTTTCATGAAAATCTGCTTTCATCTGCATTAACTAAACTGCAACAGGATAGCATGTTTAAATATGTAAAATTCAATTTTTTAATGCACATTAATGACACAATTATGAAAATTTTGTGTCTAATCGTGGTAACTTTTCCATTTGGTGCCGAGTAAGTAAATTCAAAAATTATTCCTTCGCATATTTTGGAAAACCAATGCAATTTGAGGCAAAGTGCCCTTGACATCAGTCTGAAGAAGGGTCTCGACCCGAAACGTCGCCCATTCCTTTTCTCCTGAGATGCTGCCTGACCTGCTGAGTTACTCCAGCATTTTGCGAATAAATACCTTCGATTTGTACCAGCATCTGCAGTTATTTTCTTATATAGAGTTATTCAGCATGGAATCAGGTCCTTCGGCCCAACTTATCCATACTGGACAGGATGCCCCATATAAGCTAGTCCCATTTGTCTTTTAGCCCATAAATCCCTCTAAATTTCTCCTGCCCATGTACTTGTCCGAGTGTATTTTAAATGCTCTTATAGTACCTGCCTCAATTACCTCCTCTGGCAGCTCATTTTATATACCCACCACACTGATTGAAAAAGTTGCCCAATTCTGACTGAAATTTTTGGCCATTGACGAATTTTTTGAATGTGACCAAGGCTGAAGCCACTCCAATATCTTGTAGAGCAAGATCCTCAATTTATATTCTGGTGATTCTTCACTGGCTCTGTGCGGGACTCTGCTGTGCGCAAACAGACCACTGCATTTCTCTCCATTGCTATCTTCACTTCAACATTGCATCGTTGGCAGTGAGGTGCTGTGGGATAGAAACATAGAAACATAGAAAATAGTTGCAGGAGGAGGCCATTCGGCCCTTCGAGCCAGCACCGCCACACATTGTGATCATGGCTGATCATCCACAATTAATAACCTGTGCCCTACTTCTCCCCATATCCCTTGATTCCACTAGCCCCCAGAGCTCTATCTAACTCTCTCTTAAATTCATCCAGTGATTTGGCCTCCACTGCCCTCTGTGGCAGAGAATTACACAAATTCACAACTCTCTGGGTGAAAATGTTCCTTCTCACTTCAGTTTTAAATGGCCTCCCCTTTATTCTAAGACTGTGGCCCCTGGTTCTGGACTCCCCCAACATTGGGAACATTTTTCCCGCATCTAACTTGTCCATTCCTTTTATAATTTTATACGTCTCTATAAGATCCCCTTTCATCCTTCTAAACTCCAGTGAATACAAGCCTAGTCTTTTCAATCTTTCCTCATATGACAGTCCCGTCGTCCCAGGGATCAATCTCGTGACCTTACGCTGCACTGCCTCAATTACAAGGATGTCCCCATGTTATAATAGGAAATCTTGGTTGTATTAACATTCATTTGGAAAACCAGGGGTAATCTGGTGTGAGCCGATTAATTTATGATGATGTGTTTGAAATCGGTCTTGACTACAAGACGGATGTGGAAAAAAAAAGTTTTTCTGTTCTTTTAAGCCGGAACAATATTCGCTTTATCCTGATAGTCAGATTGATCGGAATTGATCATGGCAGCGTTCTGACAGACATCAAGGACGGTACATTTGGGCTTTACTTTGGAGCATTGGCTTCATTTGCACAGTTTTGTCCAAGGTTCAGCCATTGAATCATGCGGCAGTCACTTTTTATGTTTGACTCGTATGTCTGAAACCTCTGAGTTGCCAAGGACTTGCGTCAAAGTTCAATGGCCCTAGAGATCTGCATGTGACAAGGTGGATCAAGGATTACCGAGTCAGAAAGGACCTGTTTTGCAGTCCTTGGCTTTTGTGATTCAGCAAAGTAGGACCGAACGAATGAAGAAAACAAAAACTGATAAACTGAGGGCAGAGTGATCAGCGGGAGATAAACCTGTGCACAAAGTTACCAGGGCCGATAATAAATACTTCCCTCGGCACCAAAAGATATTGAAGTGTGCAAAGACTTCGGCAATCCAACTGGACAGTCTGAGAGCAAATAGCTAACCAGCAAAATAAATCACAAAGGTAAGCTATTTTGTCATTGATATCATTGCTCGTGGAGGGTGCATTTTAATAATTGTTCTGAACTTCACGCACGACTCAGTTTTTCTTCGAAGTATTAGAAATGGATGCACAAGTGGCCCATTCCATCCTTGGAGTCATTGAGATCATGGCGAAGCCTCAACATCTCTCGCTATCTTCCATGATTCCCTTTGCATCAACAAAAAAAACTGAATACACTCAACCACTGAGCAATCACAGCTGTCAGCAAAAACACTTTAAAGACTCTAAATGTTTGCCACCCTTTGAGCGAAGAATCTTTATTATTGTAAAAACTTATCTGTGAAATTACGCCTCTGCATAATCCTTTTAAGAGTTCTACTTTGCATAGCTTGTCAAGTAGAGATTTTGAATTCAATCCTGGACTGTTTTCTTGGTCTTGATTTATCTAAATACTCGATTAGCTGATGGTTATCTGCGTTGTTTATTCGTTATTTAGCCAGGTTACGTAGATTTACATCAAAAACCATGCTGAGCTTTTTTTAAAAGAGTTGCCTGACTTTAGAAGGCCTGGGTTTGCAAAGGACTGTTAACCAAGGTTAAAATTTGTAACTGGCTGCAGACTTCAGTATTATTTTCACAAAGTTTTTTTTTTGACAGGGCTAAAGCCACTCCAGATTCATTTCCAAATATAACATACCATATTAACAGAAGCTGGGATGTGTGATGTCAGATAGCACCAACACTCTGCTGTGTTGCTGTTTAATGCTACACAAGATATTGCTTGCTTGGAGCAAATTAGCAGGTGAAGCTGTTTTATGCCATTTAACTGTTGTTATTGTAGCCAGTCACGTAACAGTGTTCTGGCCCAAGGGTGTAACAAATAATATTATTGCTTATCCAATGTAATAATTAGTTCATCCATAGTAAGTATGTCTTTGGAGTTGTTGTAAAATGAGCCAAAGGACCCTTGTGAACCTATAAAACTTCTCAAGTTAAGCAGGAATACGAGTGGGCAGAATTGTAAATGAGCTATAAACTAGTTATGGTGATGTGGTGGAAGGTAGCATGAAGGTGAGTTCAGGAGACATCATTTTGTTCTGCTAGGTGGAGTTAGAATTATTGAACTAAGATCCACTCTACACGATGCATTATCCAAAAGACTACGGTCCATATAAATCTTATTTATGTGCCTGTTTCATTAAATTAATTTTAAAATCCCTGTTTTAATTATCGTTAAAGAGGCAGTTAATGTTTTCAGCTCGGAAGTCATATTCTCTTAATGGTTTGTGCTGGTGCATTTTGAGGTGCAAAGATATCTTCAGTGTTGCTTTTGTTTATAATTTAACTGATAAAACCTATCAAAGTGTGCAGCATCGGAAAAGGCTGCTTGGAGCTTTGTGCCAATGCCCATTCTACACACAAGCATTCTACACAAAGGCTGCTTGGAGCTTTGTGCCAATGCCCATTCTACACACAAGCAATCCAAGTATAATTCCATTGCCCATTTTCACCAATGACCTTTACTTTTCATTTCTTCAGATATATTCATATCCTATTGAAATAACAATGTGTGGCAAAACATTCTCCTTGTGGCAAAACATTCAGTGCTTCTATAACGAATCCACCCTCTCTCTCCCCCCTCTCTCCCCCTCTCTCCCCCCTCTCTCCCCCCTCTCTCCCCCTCTCTCCCCCTCTCTCTCCCCCTCTCTCTCCCTTTCTTCTCCCCCCTCCCCCCTCTGCCCCCCCTCTCTTCCCCTCTCGTCCCTCTCTCTCACTCTCCCACCCTCTCTCCCCCTCTCTTCCCTCTCTTCCCTCTCTTCCCTCTCTCTCCCCCCTCTCCCCCCTCTCTCCCCCTCTCTCTTCCCCCTTCCTCCCCCTCTCTTCTCTCTCTCTCACTCTCCCACCCTCTCTCCCACCCTCTCCTCCTCTCTTCCCTCTCTCTCCCCCCTCTCCCCCCTCTCTCTCCCTCTCCCCCCCCTCTCTCTCCCCCGCCCCTTCTCTCCCCCCTCTCCCCCTCTCCCCCTCTCTCGCCCTCTCTCTTCCCTCTCTCTCCCCCTCTCTCTCCCCCCTCTCTTCCCTCTCTCTCCCCCCTCTCTCCCCCTCTCTCTCCCCCTCTCTTCCCCCTCTCCTCCTCAATCTCCCCCTCTCTCCCCCTCTCTCTCCCCCCTCTCTCCTCCCCCTCTCTCCTCCCCTCTCTCTCCTCCCCCTCTCTCCTCCCTCTCTCCTCCCCCCTCTCTCCTCCCCCTATCTCCTCCCCTCTCTCCTCCCCCCCTCTCTCTTCCCCCCCTCTCTCTCTCCCTCTCTCTAAAGGGTACATTCTCTCCTCACTTCCAGTGCGATAATTTCAAATGAATGAAAATTCATCTTTGACTCCAGCGAGAGCAAATGCTCGTAGCAGAACTGTTCAAATCAAAGTGGTTCAGAATTGGACACCAAACTCTCAGGTTTACCCCAATGTACTGTACAAATTTCACCAATATATTGTTATTTCTTCATTTCTGATGTCTTCATTTTAAGGTGTTAAAGTTGTAACCTTTTCTAACGTTTTACCTAACCAAACTGATACAGCAAATGAACAATACATTTTACTTCACCGATACTTTCACCATTGCCATTTAGAGGTGAACGACACGTACAAAAGAGCATAAAGGATGATGGGTGGCCTACATTGCTCCTCTGGCCCTCTTTACAACTCAATAAAGTGACAGCTGATCGAATCTTTGGCCTCAACTCTACTTTCCTAGCTTCTCTTGACTCCCATCGTGAGGACGGGAGTCCAATAATCCATCTCAGCATTGCGTGGAATAAAGCCTCAACTTCCACAGCAATCTGGGGAAGTGAAATGGGAAATCTAGATCAGTTCCAGATATGGGTGGAGAAATGGCAGATGGAGTTTAACCTGGGCAAGTGTGCAGCCTTGTACTTTGGGAGGTCAAGCAGAAGGGGAAAGTATACAGTCAATGGCAGGAGCCTTGACAGTCAATACCCAGCAATCAATATAGTAAAACCTTTGTTGGATTGCCTCAAAAGCAAGTTTATCCTTCTTCGTATACATGTAACTTACTGTGGTCATGAACTCACAAAGTCCTGTATGGCTATGGCAAGGTAACTTTCCCCTTGTAATGAAAGCTAACATTCATTTATCTTCCCTCGTGCATCAGTCACTGAAACAGGTACCATACAGGTACAGCAGGCAGTGAAGAAAGCTAATGGCATGTTGGCCTTCATAACGAGAGGAGTTGAGTATAGGAGCAAAGAGGTCCTTCTGCAGTTGTACAGGGCCCTGGTGAGACCACACCTGGAGTATTGTGTGGAGTTTTGATCCCCTAATTTGAGGAAGGACATTCTTGCTATTGAGGGAGTGCAGCGAAGGTTCAGGGGTTAATTCCCGGGATGGCGGGACTGTCATATGATGAAAGAATGGAGCGACTGGGCTTGTATACACTGGAATTTAGAAGGATGAGAGGGGATCTTATCGAAACGTATAAGATTATTAAGATTATTAAGGGGTTAGACACGTTAGAGGCCATTTAGAACTGAGATGAGGAAAAACTTTTTTGCACAGAGTTGTGAATTTGTGGAATTCTCTGCCTCAGAAGGCAGTGGAGGCCGATTCACCGAATGCATTCAAAAGATAGTTAGATAGAGCTCTTAGGGCTAGCTGAATCAAGGGTCATGGGGAGAAGGCAGGAATGGAGCACTGATTGTGGATGATCAGCCATGATCACATTGAATGGTGGTGCTGGCTCGAAGGGCCGAATGGCCTACTCCTGCACCTATTGTCTATATACCTATGTATCTATGTATCTATTACTCATTCTACCTGCATAATAACTTGCTGTTTGCCCTGTATAAAGGTACCCAAATGTCTTCAAAGACAAATGTTTAATATATGGCTGAAGCCTGAAACATTAAACAACAGCCTGTTGGAGGAACTCATTGAGTCAAGCTGCATCTGTGGGTGGAAAGGAATTGTCGATGTTTCAGGTTGAGACCCCACACCAGGACCAGTCCAATATCTAGACTCTAAGTTCTTCCACCGTTCTATTTCACACAGTAACTTTTTCACGCAAAGGGTGGTGGGTGTATGGAACGAGCTGCCGGAGGAGATAGTTGAGACAGGTACTATCGCAATGTTTTAAAAACATTTAGACAGGTACATGGATAGGACAGGTTAAGAGGGATATGGGCCAAACGCAGGCAGGTGGGACTAGTGTAGATGGGACATGCTGTCCGGTGTGGGCAAGTTGGGCCAAGGGGCCTGTTTCCTCACAGTATGACTTTATGACTCTATGACTCTCGTTGGTTCCTGCTTCAGATTCCAGCACCTGCAGTCCCTCATGTGTCCAGAAACATTAACAACTGTTTCTCTTTCCACAGATGTTATCAGACCTTCTGAGGCTTTACAGGACTTTTTGATATTTTTAACAAATTCTGATACCCAGCAATTGCAGTTATTTTTAACATTTAATAGTTTCACACTGTTCTTTCAGCCATCCCTTTCCCATCTAAATTAACCTGAATTTATCTCTTTCCACACATCGTGTGTCATCTGCACTATTTGCGTCCCCCTTGCCTTTGTATTGTCAGTAAATTTGGAGAAAAAAAATCTTTCCTTGTTTCTGTCTGAAAAGTTACGTTAACTTATGCTCATCCACATTAACTTTTACCCTGTGCCTAATCAGTAATCAGTATCTTCCTGAAGGTTTCCTATCTCCCTTTCTCCTTTCCAAAATATCGGTGTTTTTGTTGCCAGCATACATTGCAATCGAGATCACTATAATCAAGTCCAAAAGATTTATTTATACTGAAAAGAAAAGTAAGCTACAAAATTTCATGCAGCACTTATTTAATTTCTCATTTGTCAATCTAATATTTGGCCCTGCAAATCCAACTTTCCTTTCGTGCCAAGCAGCTGAATTCTTCCACCAGGCAATTTGATTGCCTTCGGAAAATGTAAACTACATCTACCACATTCCCTTGATTATTTCAATCAGTCATTTCTTCAAAACAAAATACTCCCTTAAATATGTCAAAGATGACTGATTTTTAACAAATCCAAATAGAATGCCCTTGATTAATCTATCTGTTTGTAAATGCTTTCAATTTCTGTCTTAAATAATTTATCTTACCCATTTAGGAAGTGATGTGAGTTAATTGTTGATCTTGCGACTGTGATCTCTGCACGTTCTAGCTGTCTAGATTCATGCTAGCAGGATGCTAGTTTTGTTGTCATAACTCCCAAGAAGTAACCAGATATATTGTGTTAACTTCCATACTCTCGATCACTTGAACACCGTAATGCAGGTAGACGAAGTCTACTGACGAGAGGCACTTTACTGGTGGAACACCCTTTGCTTCTTCTGAGGACGTACCTCAGGATCACGGATGACTTGCTTCCTGCCCAATTCTATGCTTTCAGTTTTAGTTTAGAGACACAGCCTGGATACAGGCCCGTCAGCCCACCAAGTCTGCTCTGATCAGCAATCACCCATGCACTAGTTCAATTCTACACACTAGAGAACAATTTATAGAAACTAAATAACCGACAAACCGGCGTGCCTTTGCAATGCGGGAGGAAACTGGAGCGCCCGGAGAAAACCCATGTGGTCACAGGGAGTACGTACAAACTCCGTACAGACAGCAGCCATAGTCGGGATCGAACTCGGGCGCTGTAAGGCAGCAGCTCTACCACCGCGTCACCGTGCTGCCCTGTGTTCTGAGATGACTGGTAAATACAATGTGACAATGGCTAATTCTTCGAAAGATGGGACAGGAGGTTCCTGGTGGGATAAGCACTTGGAGGTGGAATGCTCATTCAGTCATTAGTGCTGGACTTCTGTTTGCTCCTTATATTTGAATAGATCATCCCGAATATTCCTTCAATTTGAGCAGTCTTGGTCCCAGCAATTCCCTGATATCTGTGGGAATGTTACATTTATTTTACACAGGCTTTGACAGCATCCATGAATATTTATTTTCTCTCCACATGGTTATCTGTTCCCATGAAGGAACTTATTGCAGAGTGACTGTTTTCGAAATCTGGTGTCAGAAATGACTTGGCCTGCCCATTGGAGTTGACTAGAGGAGAGTGAGTGCTGCAGATTTTTAGATTTTTTAGATTTAGAGATACAGCGCAGAAACAGGCCCTTCAGCCCGTCGGGTCCGTGCCACCCAGCAATCCCCGCACACTAACACTATCCTGCACCCACTAGGGACAATTTTTACATTTTGCCCAGCCAATTAACATACATACCTGTACGCCTTTGGAGTGTGGGAGGAAACCGAAGATCTCGGAGAAAACCCACGCAGGTCACGGGCGAACGGCCCTTGCAGAAGATGCAGATATTGATTCATATCCTTCTGGTGGATCTAGACAAGGATTCCATCTTCAGGGTGATTGGAATTTAGAAGGATGAGAGGAGACCTTATCGAAACGTATGATTATTAAGGGGTTGGACACGTTAGAGGCAGGAAACATGTTCCCAATGTTGGGGGAGTCCAGAACAAGGGGCCACAGTTTAAGAATAAGGGGTAGGCCATTTAGAACTGAGATGAGGAAAAACTTTTTCAGTCAGAGAGTTGTGAATCTGTGGAATTCTCTGCCTCAGAAGGCAGTGGAGGCCAATTCTCTGAATGCATTCAAGAGAGAGCTGGATAGAGCTCTTAAGGATAGCGGAGTCAGGGGGTATGGGGAGAAGGCAGGAACGGGGTACTGATTGAGAATGATCAGCCATGATCACATTGAATGGCGGTGCTGGCTCGAAGGGCCGAATGGCCTCCTCCTGCACCTATTGTCTATTGTGACTGCTTTGAGATGTGTGGAGTGGTCCAGAGATGAGAAAAGTGACCTGTGCTTTTGAGGGTTTCGCCATGTACCGTTGTTGTCAGAGGATAGTGTTACACGATACGATATGATACGATACCATGGAATTTTATTTATCCCAGGAGGGAAATTGGTCTGCCAACAGTCGTAAAACACAAGATACATGAGACATGAAATTATAGTGACGAGTGGAAAGGATTGGGGATGTGTAAAGATTTGGGGAGGGGGAATGGGGGGGGGGGAGTCAGTCTACCCTATGACAGGAGGGGGAGGAGTTGTACAGTTTGATAGCCACGGGGAAAAAGGATCTCCTGTGGCGCTCTGTGCTGCATCTTGGTGGAACCAGTCTGTTGCTGAAGGTGCTCCTCAGGTTGACCAGTGTGTCATGGAGGGGGTGAGCTGTATTGTCCAGGATGCTCCACAGTTTGAGGAGCATCCTCACCTCCAAGACCACTTCCCATGAATGCAATGCAGGTCGGATTTGTAGAGGATGTTTGCCTTACAGATGTTGAGCTTTCAGCCCACCCTCTTGTACGATTCTGTGGGAGTATTGGAGGTGACTACTGTAAATCATACATCGACCAAAACTTGCATTTGGGCAGCAAGTTTAGGCGAAAGAATAACTGTAGTTGTCTGATTACATAATGCAATTGAACGTTTGACTGAGGTGCCGGCGTTGAATCTGAATTTATTTTGAGAGGTTGAGAATTTATTTTCAGTTTCATGAATCCCAATTTGCATGCTTGTCCTCCTTCAAAATACTTTTCCTTCAGCATTCCAGTTTTGGAAACCACCAAGAAGCCACCTGGGGTGATTTCAGGTCTGGTAAATAGCAAAAAAAAGCAAACAACCGACTTTGCTTTCACTCCAGAATGAAGATTTCTAAGACGAATTCACTGGAAATGAGGCATAAAATTGGCCCCAATTCCCTCTGAAGTCCCTGCTTGCGTGTAAACCAGAGCCAAGCAAGAGAGGAATGCTGGCTTGGTGATGTGGTCACCACACTGGCATCTGTCCAATGTACCTGTGTGGCCCAATCCTTTTCTATTGCTGTGCGAATGTGGAAAAATGTAGACCTTATGTTAACTGAAGTAAACTGAAGCGTGTGGAGTGACTCCATTTTGCTTCACATGAATGGGGCTTTTGTGTCAATTTAGTGCTTCAGCTCTTTGTCATTTCAGGCTGCCAGCTCTTTGTAGGTGTAAATTGGATTCCCTCTTTACTTCTAATGCTCTGAACTAAATAACCATGGAAATGCTGCAATAAGGTACCAAAACGAATTAGCTGTACTGATAAACAATCCACACAACGGAAGGATATCGCGTTAATAAATGCCCGCAAATATATATTTTTAAATAACCAAACAATGGGGGAAACAGCAGCCTATTTTCACAGCAGAGAATATTACTGAAAAATACTGATCAACAAAATGGCTTTTGTGGAGCATTATTAACGAAGGAGGAAGCTGCCAGGGTATTAATAGTCAAATTAAATCCGCAAAGCTTTAGCAGTTACATAAAGAATTAGTTTGGACAAAGACCTTTCTGCTTTTCTTTTCACACATTGCCATTATCCCCATAGAAACTGTAAAATGATTCAGCCATTTAAGCTCCATCCCACTTCCTGATCTAATTTGAAATGCAGTCAAGTTTGAAAACCAAACCTGAGCATTTTAAAATACCAAATGCAGACAGAATTCTAAAATCACATTTAACTGGAAATAGAGGAAATCAACGATCAGGTTTCTTCCACTCCCAGTACAGTTTAGGCTTTTTTTTTCATTTTAATTTGGGTAAAGATATAGCTCTTGTTATAAGAATTATAGGTAGCTAAATTGCCTCATTCATCATTATTAATATTATTTCCAGCTCTCTTTTTAATGAATTAATTAAAAATGACTTTATGGTGAACAGTATTCCTATTAAATTGAAAATAAAACAAGAGGGGTAACAAAAAGTTGACAATGCTATCAAATACAATATTGGGCGAAAAATGGATTATCGTGCAGAATACATCATCTAAAATGGAAGGTTGCGAATTGCAATTTAACCTATCAAAAAATGCTCCGTTTTGTTTCTCCTAACCATCATTTTAATCTTGCTTCTGCCTCAGCAACAGCCCTCAATCTTGGATCTCCATTGAACGAGGAATTGTTTTCTTTTGAAACATTTGGTTGAATCATTTTTAACTACTCCAGGTTGCAGTCCCATTTAGCATGCGGTTTCCTTAGTTAATAATAATATCCTCTCGCTCTCATATCCCGGTTCAACGTCCACCCACATCCACCCCACTGATTCCATCTTCTCCGTTGAGAACAGCGTTAACTGCCTCTTCTTGCAGTTCACCGATTAAAGACATTATACCATGCTTGTAGCTGCTCTCTGATCCCCCTTTCTTTGCCTGTCTTCTTTATCTCTGCAAATGTGATTCCCAAATCTGATCAAGATCTTCAAATGTCATGTCGCCAGAACCTTCCAAAATATCACTGTAGTCTTTGTACATTGTTGTACACATCCCGACCTGCATGAATGATGCTGAAGTGGAGATGGCCAGGAGCTTCAAGTTTCATGGTGGAAATGTCATCAACAATTTGACGTGATCTAACCACATTGATGACATGTCCATGAAAGCACATCAATCTCTCTGGAAGAATGAGCCTGGCTTGCTTGAGATGTACAATTTGAGATGTCTTCTGCAACTCTTACCAGTTTCTACAGATGCATTCTATCTCAGGATACATCGCAGCTTGGAATGGCACCTTCGCTGTCCACAGCCGCAAGAAATTGCAGGGTTGTTGATGAAGCCCAGTCCAGCAAGCAAGCCAGGCTCCCATCATTGATTTGATCTTTCTAGAGAAAGCAGCCAACAAAATCAAGGGCCACTCAGACCCAGCCATTCTTTCCTTTCACTTTCCCTTCAGGCAGAAGATACAAATGCTTGAAAACATGCACCACCAGATTCAAGAATAGCTTATCCCCTGCTGTCTTCAAACTCTTACTTGGACGTTAGTTTTTAGTTTGAGAGATACAGCGTGGAAACAGGCCCTTCGGCCCACCGAGTCCGTGCCTACCAGCAATCCCCGCATATTAACATTATCCTACACACACTAGGGACAATTTACATTTATACAAAGCCAATTAACCTACAAACCTGCACATCTTTGGAGTGTGGGAGGAAACTGAAGATCTCGGAGAAAACCCACGCGATCACGGGGACAACGTACAAACACCTACAGACGGCACCCGTATTCGGGATCAAACCCATTTCTCTGGCACTGAAAGCGTTGAAAGGCAGCAACTCTACTGCTGCGTCACCGTGCCGTCTTATACTTCTTGTATACCAAAGATGTATTTTCCAATCTTCCAATCTACCTCATTGAAACCCTTGCACTTTTTTTTATCTGCACTTTCCCTGTAGCTGTAATATTACTTTCTGAAATTTGTGCAAAAAGAGAAAGGAAACAATCTGTTGTACTCATCTATGTGTGATTTCATTCATATATATTCTGATTTCCCTCTAATGCGTGCAAGACAAATGTGTTCACTGTATCTCAGTACATGGGACAAGAGTAAATCAATACCCATACCAAATACCAATTCCTTGCCCATTGTTGTCATCTCAATAAGGAAACATAAATCCCTTCTGTGGTCTATTTCATTTCATAGCAGACTCCTCACAGCATCAGGTTGTTTGCCATTTTCTCTACAGCCTATATTGCTCGTTTCATTATTAAATGCTACTTGTTATTCACTTGTCAGTTGCTTAATATCCACAATCCTCTTTGCTGAACACCCTTATCTAAATATCTCCCTTTCCTGCAAACAGGATATTATTAGCAAATCGGAATATCTTGCTAACAACAAATTCATTAAGATCGTTGATTTCTAGTCTTAAAAGATCGAGGTACATTGCCCTTGATGAAACCACAATGTGAGCATTGTGTACAGTTTTGATTTCCCTATCTACGGAAGGGTCCATTTGTTAGAGATGCAGGGGCATGAAGATTCACCAGACTGGTTCAAGAGATGATGGTATGTGGTATATGAAGAGAGAATGATCAGCGTAGACATTTGTGCCTGGAGTTTAGAAGAATGAGTGATCTCTTTTACCCACAAAATACTTCAAAAGTCAAGCCAATTCAAAAGTGTTTAATTGCCTTATGTACCTACAACAGAACAATGAAATTCTTCCATGCAATAGACAATAAGTGCAGGAGTAGGCCATTCGGCCCTTCAAGCCAGCACCGCCATTCAATGTGATCATGGCTGATCATTCTCAATCAGTACCCCGTTCCTGCCCTCTCCCCATACCCCCTGACTCCACAATCCTAATGAATTCTATCTAGCTCCCGCTATCCTTAAGAACTCTATCTAGCTCAGCAAGATAACAGGACCATATGCACCATACACAGAGATAATATCTATATACTAAAACTCTCATTTGTTTGTTTGTTTGTTTGTTCCTGAACTACAGCCAAAACAGCACAGGATAGCGTGACAATTGTAGGCCCATCTTACTCACCGTCGTCCCTTTGGTGCTAATGGAAGAAGTTTCATTCAAATCGGTGATATATTTTTTAAGTTATTCACAATTTAAAGAAATCTATCTCCTAGGGAGGGAGGGAGGAGGGGGAGGGGGAAGGAGAGGGGGATGGGGGAGGGGAAGGGGAAGGGGAGGGGGAGGGGAAGGAGGGAGGGGGAGGGGAGGAGGGGAGGGGGAGAGAGGGAGGGGAGGGGGGTGGGGCAGTGGATGGGGGAGGGAGAGGGGAGGGGGGAGGGGGGGAGGGGGGGAGGAGAGGGTACTGCAGCAATGCAGGAGAGGTTTGGGCCCAGCGGGTCCACTTAGTCTAGTATACTGTAAAATAAACAGACCATCAACACAATGCTGATGCAAAAGAAACCCGATGTCCTTAATGCAATCAAAGACAAGTCTTAGAAGTTAATAGTTGAGGTTAGCATTGTGTCGTGTATAAGAGCCTGATGGTTGTTGGGAAGAAGTTATTCTTGAATCTGGTGGTCATGTTTTTAAAACTCCTACACTTTCTTCACAATGGTAGGAGTCAAATGGCTGCCTTTTTGAGGTTGTAGGGAGGTCAGTACTTGTGATTGACCGGGCAGTGTCTTAGAGGACTTCATGAAGTAGATACCCTCAGGCTGAAAAGTCTAGACTGAGAGATCATAGTCTAAAGAAAAGATTGGACATCTAGACCTGAAATTAGAAGATATTCCCTCACTTGGAGGGCATTGATTCTTTTTTACTCTCTCTGCCAAATGGCTGTGGAGACACAGACATTGATTGCTTTCAGAACTTCTTCTTCTTATCGAGTCCACATCACAAGATTAGAAATTGTTCCGCCAGAGCTGAACACACTTCTCGGTATTATGCATACAATGGCGTCTTGTGCTTCTTGTGCGTGGTGGTGGTGGAAAGATTGGTGGAAACTGGGCCGCGACGTGAACTCTTTTTCCTTGACCTCTTTTCAAAACTAAGATTGATAGATTTCTGTACAGAAGAGAAATCAAGGGATCGGTGAATAAAACACGGTGTGCAGATAAAAGGTCAGCGTTGATTCTACTGAATGGTAAGGCTGATTCAATGATCCAAATGGCCCACACTTGTTCCTCATAGAGTCATACAGCATGGAGACATACCCTTCAGCCCAACTTGCCCAAGCCAACCAAGATGCCCCTGCTACGCGAGTCCCACCTGCATGCATTTGGCTCACATCCCTCTAAACCTTTCCTATCAGGTTTTTTAATTCTTTTCTTCCTAGTTCCTATGTTTACTGTGCCCCAAATTGAATGCTCATGGAAATCCACTGATCTAAACTACCCAATTATGACTATTTATCTCCCATTACTGAGATCATTACTAATTCACATTTGGTATGGTTTTCAAGCTGGAGATTAAGGGTGAAACGTAATAGCTACACGATAGAAAAGAGAATAGTCTGCAGTAGACAGGCATATCCAACTCAGTTTCTGTATTTAGAGTCTAGTTTAGTTTCGAGATACAGTGCGGAATCAGGCCCTTTGGCCCACCGAGTCAGCACCGACCAGCGATCCCTGCACACATTAACACTATCCCACTCACACTAGGGACAATTTACACATACACCAAGCAGATTAGCCTACGTCTTTGAAGTGTGGGAAACCGAAGATCTCGGGGAAAGCTCATGTGGTCACAGGGAGAAGGTACACACACCGTACAGACAGTACCCGTGGTCAGGATCGAACCCAACTGTAAGGGCTGCAAGGCAGCAACTGTACCACTCAGCCAACGTGCCGCCCAATTTCTATCATCCTTTAGGTAAGTGTACTATCCCTGTGGAGATAATAACTTGTTTTTGGTAGGTGCATTTTCCCTTCCCAATTAGAAATTACTGGGTAAATGAGGATAGCCTTTTGATCTTGAATTTTTTTTAACGTACTCTTCTTTTCAGATTGTGGTTCTGGTTGGCTAGGCTAGATATATTGCCCGTCACTAGTTGAGAGAGAAGGCAACAGTGATGCATTTTCTTGACCAGCCGCTGTCCTTTAGGTGAAGATCCACTCGTGGAGCTGTTGGATAGGGAGTTTGCGGATTTAAATTCAGCATCACTGAAAGGTGGGAAAGGCTGAAATAATTCCAAGTCAGGAGATAAAGAATCGTAAAGCGGAGGTTCCATGTGCTTACTGTCTTTTGGTTGAAGGGGTCATGGGTTTCGCTGAACACCTCCGCTCAGTCCACCCAGGCCTATGTGATCTCCTGGTTATTAAACACTTTAACTCCCCCTCCCATTCCCACACTGACCTTCCTGTCCTGGGCCTCATCCACTGTCAGAGTGAGGCCCTATGCAAGTTGAAGGAAGGACACCTCATATTTTGCTTGGGCAGCTTGCAACCCAGAGGTATGAATATTGATTTCTCTAACTTCAAGTAACCCTTGCTTTCCCTCGCTCTCCGTCCTTCCCTCATCCTAGTTCCCCGACTAGATTCTCTGTCCTCCTGATTAAATATTACTGACTGTAGTCCCCTCAGCTAACAATGAACCATTTTACATTTCCTAGATTATCGTTTCCTTTGATCTGTGTTTTCCCTCCTTACACTTGCAGTGTAAGAAAATATCTGCAGATGCTGGTACAAATCGAAGGTATTTATTCACAAAATGCTGGAGTAACTCAGCAGGTCAGGCAGCATCTCAGGAGAGAAGGAATGGGTGACGTTTCGGGTCGAGACCCTTCTTCAGACTGATGTCAGGGGGGGCGGGACAAAGGAAGGATGTAGGTGGAGACAGGAAGACAGTGGGAGATCTGGGAAGGGGGAGGGGAAGAGAGGGACAGAGTATAGTCCCTCTCCCCTGACCCTCAGTCTGAAGAAGGGTTTCGACCTGAAATGTTACCCATTCCTTCTATCCGGAGATGCTGCCTGTCCCGCCAAGTTACTCCAGCATTGTGTGCCTATCATGGGTTTGGGAGATGCTAATGGCAGAGACATGAGAGGACTTACAGTGCATTTTATAGACAACATACACTGAAGCCACTGTCTGTCAATGGTCGGGGGTGTGACTGTTTGGGTGAGGGGTGGGTACAAATCAAGCAGACTGCTTTGTCTTAAATGGTTTGGAGCCTTTTCCGTGTTGTTGGATCTGCACTGTTTGCTGCAGGGAGTGGTCCTCCACTCAGCTGGCTTGATCCTTGTAGGTAGTGGAATGACTTTCAGGAGTCAGGAAGTAATTGACTCACCTCTGACATGGTTTTTGACCCATGGTACTCATGTGGCTGATCCAGCCGAGTTTCTACAAACTGCTGACCTTCAGGATTGTTGATGGCAAGTGTTTCAGCAATCGCGGTGCCATCAAATATCAGAAGTAAGTGTTTGGGCTCTCTCGTGGAAGTTGTCACTTTTGTGGCATGATTATTACTTGCCATTTGTCAGCGCATGCCTGAATGCTGCCAGGATCTTGCCGCATAAAGACGTGTACAGCTTCACTTGCAAAGCAGCTTTAAGAATGGAATTGAATATTGTACAATCGTCAACAAATATGGTGGAAGGAAGGAAGGTAATTGATGAGGCGGCTAAAGAGGCTGCCCAAGGATATTGCCCAGAGGAACTCCTGCATTGTAGTCCTGAAATGGAAATGACTCACATCCAATAACTCCAACCATCTTACTTATGTCTCCAGTGCTAGAGTGTCTTCCCGTTTGATGCCCATCTACTTCAATCTTACTCGAGCTCCTTGATACCATTCTTAGCCAAATGTGTTTTTGATGGGCAAGGGCAGTCAGCTTCTCTTTATCTCTCGTCCATAATTGGACAAAGGCAGTGATGAGGCCAGGAACCAAGTGATCCCTGTCAACTCCAATGGGGGTGGTTGTTGCAGAGTAGGTACCACTTGAGAGCACTGTGGACAGCACCATCCATCCTTTTCCTGGTGATTGAAGGTAGATTGATTGGACAGTGAGTAATCTGATAGGATTTATCCTTCTGTTTGTTAAAAATAAATTTTAACTATTGCCAGGTGCCAGTGTTGCCACTGCCCTGGAACAGCAAGGCAAGGCGTGAAGCTCGTTCCAAAGCACAAGTTCTTCAGTACCACAGCTGGAAAATTGCCTAGTTCCATTGCATTTGCTGTATCCAGTCATTCCTGATGCTTCTTGATATCACAGAGAATGTATTGAGTTGGTTGGAGGCTGACTTTCCCCATGATGGGTTCTCAGCAGAAGCCAAAGTGAATCTTTCACGTGGTATTCTGGCTGAACATGTCGTGAATGCATCAGTCAAGATATAGCACTCCTCTGCTGGCTCCAGCCAACAATCAGGATGGTGATTTTCTTGGCACCACCTCCACCTCTAAGTGGTTTGATTTTCCATCACCATAGATGTGGTGGGATTCTGGTCTTTAGTTCACAATAGAGGCACTATTCCATTCATATGGTCCTCACTTGGGCTTGATGATGATATATTTCAAGTTAATGCCAATCATGAACTTTAGTTCCCATCTTGAAGTCTGTTCATTTTTCTATAATATTCACCCAAAAGTAAAAACCCAGAGAGCATACAAAGCTTCCACCACATTCCTGACACCAGGATAATCATCATTAGATGCCTTATCTCCTTCTTCCATTCACCTTCATGACTCCAGGAACGACATCAAGGGAAACACAATTATCAGTAACCATGTCCATCTCTACTTTAGACTTGTGTAATTTCTTTCTTTGCCCATATTAACGCAGTATCCTTTTGCTTGAAGAAGGGTCTCAACCCAAAGCATCAGCTATCCATGTCCTCCAGAGATGCTGTCTGATCTGCTGAGTTACTCCAGCACTCTGTGTCCTCTTGCAGCATCCATTAGCCATGGCGGTTGTCAGGTCAGCCATTTTGAATCATGGTTTTAATGAGATGTTCCTGAAGAATACAATAAAAAAATGTTTGACTCTTCTTTAAAAACCATCCTCTAAGTAACACAGAAACTACTAAGCAATCTAAAACATACACCCTCTGAAAAAAATAGCTTTGATATTGTATACTTGTCACAATACTTGTATGTGCTGGTTCTGGAGAGGGTCCAGAGGAGGTTTACAAGAATGATACCAAGAATGAGTAAGTTAACATATGATGTACGTTTGTCGGCACTGGGCCTGTATTCGCTGGAGTTTAGACGAATGAGGGGGGACCTCATTGAAACATACAGAATCGTGAAATGCTTGGATAGAGTGGGTGTGGAGAGGATGTTTCCACAAGTGGGAAAGTCTAGGACTGGAGGTCATGGCCTCAGAATTAAAGGACATTCTTTTAGAAAGGGGATGAAGAGACATTTCTTCAGTCAGAGCGTGATGTATCTATGGAATTATTTGCCACAGAAGTGCTGTGGAGTCCAAGTCATTGGATATTTTTAAGACAGGGATAGATAAATTCTTGATTAGTACAGGTGTCAGAGGTTGTAGGAAGAAGGCAGGAGAATGAGGTTAGGAGGGAGAGATAGATCAGCCATGATTGAATGGTAGAGTAAATTTGATGGGCTGAATGGCCTAATTCTACTCCTATCACTTATGACCTTATGGTCATTATGATCTTTTGTGCTTAACCACCATGAAGTATGGTCCTGATATCAGTGGTAAGCTCCAAACATCTAAAATGCAATTAAGAAATGTGAGAATTGTTTTAAATATTGGTTAGTAAGTTTACGGATTACACTTAAATTGGTGGCATATTGCACATTGTCCCTGAGACTATGTGGGTTTCCACTGGATGCTCCAATTTCCTCTGCCATCCCAATGAGGCACATGTTTGTGGGTCAATTGGCCTCTGTAAAATTGCTCCTTGTGTGTAGAGAGTGGATGAGGAAGCGGGTTAGCATAGGACTAGTGTGAATTGGCCTCTGTAAAATTGCTCCTTGTGTGTAGAGAGTGGATGAGGAAGTGGGATAGCATAGGACTAGTGCGAATGGGTCATCGATAGTCGGCATGGACACCATCCTATCACCAGCCAGAGGGCGGTTCTGACCTACCATTTACCTCATTGGAGACTCTCAGACTATCTATAATCAGACTTTACTAGAATTTATCTTACACTAAAAATTATTCACTTTGTCCCATATCTCTACTCTGTGGAAGGTTTGATTATAATTATGTACAGTCTTTCCACTGACTGGATAGCACGCAACAAAAATCTTTTCACTGTACCTCATTGCACATGATAATAATAAACTGAACTAAACTGAACTAAACTGAACTAAATAGATGGAGGAGGGAGGCATTGACTGCAAAAGCAATAAGGAATCTCTTGAGAGAGAGAGACATCTATCTCAAGAAGCTTAATCATCTATCCTAACAAGGTGGATCGCTCCACACTATGATTCTTATTACCAACATAGTTCACTAGTCATCAGCTGGCAGACCTGAGCTTGTCTATCCTGAGAGGAAGCATTGAAAACAAATGTTTTAGAAGTCTACTACAGTATCTGTTTCAGGGCCATTTTCATCGTTTTCTGATAGCTATTCTACTTTTGATTTATCTATCTTACTATCAGACAGACTCCTTAACACAGTCAATCAAATGGCCAACTGATGTAGTACATTGCTCGGAAATTATATAATCTCAGCTCTCCACTCAAAATGTCACTATTATTTTCAGTCTTGCTGTTCTGTGCATCAGAATTGATGACTAAATATTCTGATATTTTCTGAATTAGGCTTTATTTTTTCTGTGACTAAAACCCTGCCCATAAATAAGCCCATGATTGCATGAGGAAAGTAACTTTCACACAATGAGATGCCATGATTTGCCTGAACAGATGATGAAACTTGATTCACACCTGGTCTTCAGAATTGCATAGGATGGAACTGCAGATGCTGGTTTAAACCGAAGATAGACAAAAAAAGCTGGTGTAACTCAGCAGGACAGGCAGCATCTCTGGAGGGAAGGAATGGGTGACGTTTCAGGTCAATAGACAATAGACAATAGACAATAGGTGCAGGAGTAGGCCATTCAGCCCTTCGAGCCAGCACCGCCATTCAATGCGATCATGGCTGATCACTCTCAATCAGTACCCCGTTCCTGCCTTCTCCCCATACCCCCTAACTCTGCTATCCTTAAGAGCTCTATCCAGCTCTCTCTTGAAAGCATCCAACGAACTGGCCTCCACTGCCTTCTGAGGCAGAGAATTCCACACCTTCACCACCCTCTGACTGAAAAAGTTCTTCCTCATCTCCGTTCTAAATGGCCTACCCCTTATTCTTAAACTGTGGCCCCTTGTTCTGGACTCCCCCAACATTGGGAACATGTTATCTGCCTCTAATGTGTCCAATCCCCTAGGTCGAGATGCTTCTTCAGACCATTGCATGTGCACTTGAGTGAGAAGAAAATCGCATGACTTTGAGAAAGAGATTTTCTCTTGTACAAAGCCAGCATGGAATTAATGGGCTGAATAGCCTCCCTTGCACGTTGTAACAGCTGTACAATTCTGTGGGATATGGGTAATACACCACCATGTTTACCTGACATGTCCTGTACCCACACAGCTCACGCTACACCTTGCAACCAGGGCTTCAACTTACGTTGCCAAAATAGGAGGTTGGATAATTCAATGAGAGCTTTAAAACTTTCAAATGGAACTAAGTCTCCCCATTTTAAACTCTAACTATTTGCCAGCCATTAATTTGTAGTTGATAACATGAATGATTGATGATTTTGTTGCATAAGTTGTACTTGGATGCACTGTACCTTCAAGAATATGAACGAGAGTTTACATATTCAAAGTGCCACTATTCTTTCATCTGCCAAGTGTGTACATCACATCTTTGGGCTGGAGGTGATTGTGCTCCTCAGGGTTTATTGTCCATTGACCAAATGGACATAACTTTGGTCTCCTAATTTGAGGAAGGACATTCTTGCTATTGAGGGAGGGCAACATGGGTTCACCAGGTTAATTCCCAGGATGGTGGGACTGACATATGATGGATCGATAGGACTTGTATTCACTGGAATTTAGAAGGGTGAGAGGGGATCTTATAGAAACATATAAAATTCTTAAAGGATCGGACAGGCTAGATGCAGGAAAAAAAGTTCCTGATGTTGCGGGAGTCCAGAACCATGGAGTCACAGTTTAAGAATAAGGGGTAGGACATTTAGGACTGAGATGAGGAAAGAAAATTTCACCCAGAGAGTTGTGAATCTGTGGAATTCTCTGCCACAGAAGGCAGTGGAGGCCAATTCATTGGATGTTTTCAAGAGAGTTAGATTTAGCTCTTGGGCCTACAAAATCAAGGGATATGGGGAGAAAGCAGGAACATATTGAATAATGGTGCTGGCTTGAAGGGCCACTCCTGCACCTATTTTCTATGTTTCTATATTTCTAAACCTCTGCGATGCTGTTGAGCTCGGATTCCAAATTTCAGACATGCATTTGCAGAGTGCAAGTGTTGATGCCAGTCACACAAGCCCATGCTCTGGTGAACTTCACATGTGCTGCACTGGATAGTTAGACGTGAGACTTGAGAGATGATGAGCAGCGACAGGCTCTTCAGTCCGCGTCGATCAGCGATCAGCGTGTACAGGAGCACTATCACGCACACGAGGGACAATTCAAAATCTATACAAGCGAATTAACCTACATACTTACATGTCTTTGGACTGTAGGAGGCAACCTTGAGTATCTGGAGAAAGCGCATGCAGTCACAGGGAGAACATGCAAACTCCGTCCGAGGTCAGGATCAAACCTTAGTCTCTGGCACGGCGAGGCAGCAACTCCACCACTGTGGCACTATGGCGTCCCTGTTAATTATATATATATATATTTTAAATATTGTTATTTTTGCATAGATTGTAGTTTGTGTCCTGTCATACGGATTTCTACCCTGCTAGTTGCATTTTCTTGTTTTCGGGAAAATGAAAACAATTGGTGCCCAATGTACAAAACCATGCTGGTAAATGGTGGGAATTAGAAGGCAAAAACATTTCCTACCACATTAATAAAGGTTTTTTTTTCCCAATGGGAAATAATTCTGGAATGAGGTACCAGCTGGGAAGCTCGATGTGTTTAAATCCTAAATTACGAATGTCAGGTTCAGTGCAATAAAAAGATTGATATCTTTTTACCTGTAAGTAGCCAGAAGGTTTATCATTGTACTGCGAGAAGCAGATTCAGTAACCCTTACTCCAAAATGGCAGTAAATCAGCCCACGTCTTTAGCTGTGCGGAATGGAAATGGCAAATCATTTGAAAATATCCAAAATGTTTTGGATTAATTTCTGGCCTAGTTGCCCCCCATGGAGGGAGAGGCCTGGGGTAAGTCACCCAGCAATGGTGGATGCTGCCTTACACCCACAACACAGTTCCTCATGTAGAAAACATGAAGACAGGGTGGGAGACAATTGATTCTGGCCCACGGATGGGCACCAATCTCTATTAACACCAAGAAAAAAAGATAATTTACTCCATGACCCGGAAAGTGGAGGCTTAAATAGCCACGGAGCGCAAGATGAAAATCAAGTTTTAATCATAAAAGCTCGTGCTAAGTCGTAAGGATGGAACTACTTGCTGCCCAGCGCCACTCAGCACTCCGTAATGCACACCGATTTCATATTGAAAAACACAGGGGAAAAAATGTGTGCTGATTCCTGTCTGCAAGATTTCCTGAAATGCTATTTCCCAAATGCAGTATGAGATCTTCTAACCAGGAGAAGGCCGGTCATGCATGGACAGTTATCAGAGAATGAACTCTGGGACAGGCAGGAAATTTCCATCTTCCAGATTTGCAGGGATTTACTGCGTCGAAATAACTCACGAGTCTATGGGTAATCAGGTCAGGTCACTGAGTGCAATAAATTCCATTTGCCTCTAGGTCCTTTTAAATCTAACACGAGACTGCTATTATGTGTTTGGTATTCTCCAGTCATAGCGATTTACTGATTAAAAATTGCTGACAAAAATACTCGCCCCACAAATCTTTTTCTTTGATGTTTTGCTTAAATAAATTAAAATGTGGAGATTTGATGAGTAGGAGGATAATTTCAGAAAAAATACGGGCAAAATTCAATCGCGGCTGCTCTACTTCGGGGTTTGCAAACATCAAAAGAGCTCCATCGCGCTATTTAAATTCAAAGGGAAACGTTCGAGCCACATTGAAGCATTGCAAGAGACTATTATCACATGAAATATTTTAATTGTGGTGGAAGAAGGCAGTCCCCGCAATCCCTTTGCATTTGCCGGCTTACTTGTGAAGTGTGCCCTTCCAATCACAGTGGAAGTCTAATGAATCCTGGTTTGTACACAGAGGCTCGACAGATGCTACTGTGGCAGCCAGTTATCTCTCACTTCCCCTGTACCCAGTAAAACAAAGGCTGGTGGCAGGCGAGTGAAGTGTCTGTTGAATGCTTTCGGTGACACAACCCCGTTAGTATGCTAATTCACTACCTGCATTATAAATTCAGATCAGCTCTTCGCTCCCAGAGCCCTGTAATACAGCAGCGACTGCTGTGTTTAATTGCAAATTTCTTGCGTGCATTATATAGCCCGGCACAAGCGTACATAGAAAGACACACACGCCCGCACACACGCACACACGCACCCACAACCCACACGCTCATACACTCCCACGTATACACACGCATGCACACAGAGTCTTTGCCATCCCTCGATAAGACAGAGCAGTACAGTGCTCCATGCACAGCCCTGAGAGCAAATGTAACGGTGGTTGCTGCTGGTACAGTGATTGGTGGATGTCCTTCCACAGTGCCAGCCTCTATTAAGTAATTTCCTGTAAGCAAAATGCTAATTTTTATACTTTGATCTTTGCAGCAGTTGCTTATGCGCGCAATTATGGGAACTTGTTTTCCTAAGAAGAAAGCCTGCACATTTTCCCCCAGCGCCCCCCCCCTACCACCACCCCCAGCCTTTCATGTAATCTTTGATAGACTAGGGAGAATGTAAACCTTTTGTTAATAAACTAGGAAGTGGTGCATGAGAAGTTCCCATTGAGAAAGAACTGAAGACATGTATTTATACAGTAGAATGCCACTTGAACATGGGCAAGCTCTCTTGGCAACCCACTCCTCCCTCCCTGTGTCGTCAGCAGTTGTGACTTATTGGTTTTCTCATGCAGCCCCAAAGTACACACGCACAGAAATTCCTGTCAAGGCTCGGGGACAATCACTGCTCTCAAACAAGTGGCTGGATCAATGGCGTACCATTATTCAACACTATAATTCATTTCACTGGCGTTGGCACTGGGCCAAGTAGTGCTTTCTCTTCCCTTCCCCTCGCTCCCTCTTCCGATTTTATTTTCATAAAACATTTGGCATGCGTCGCTCCTCACTGCTCAGTGCTTCCTGCTCCCCTTCCTTTACATAAAACCTCTTAGCAGGTTTCAAGCTCCCGATCCCTCTCTGCATGCAGTTACGTTTACTTACAAGTAAGGCGACACAATGTGTTTTTTTCCCCCCTCCTTCACGTTCCAGTCGCTACACGACTGCAAAATGAGTGGATGCATCACAGACGTTTGCATAGTCACAGCATTAGAGCAGCAATCATGTATTACCTTACCGCTCTTTCTTGTCACAGAGCCAAGGAAACCTCCGTTACGTAGTAGCTATCTCCTGTTCCCTGTGAGTCAGTCCTTTCTCGCACGTCGCCATGCCCCTTACGTAGCACAAATGCGTACTTCCCATGCCTGCGGAGATGCCTTGCCACCTCTCTCTCACTCATCTGGCTTTCTCTCACGTTCTGTCTCCCTGCCTTTTTCTCTCCTCTCTCCGTGCCACCAGCCTCCAGATGGGATGCGGCTGGCTGGCTGGGTGGCTTGCAGCCGCTGCCTTTGCTCTCTGTGCCAGCTTTCACACCAACAACGCACTGTACAATGAATAATCAATAGCCTTATTGATTTGTTGTGAATGTTTGTAAATTCCTGAAGGAAGGAAAGGAAAGCACAGATACTCGCGGGAACTCAAGGGGGGGAGAGCTCATTGGTCCGCTTTGTCCATGCGTTCAGCGAGACTCGTGTGTGCCTCCACAGTATTTGACTCTACAGAAGCGGTGTGTGAGGGGAAACAAAGAAATTATTTGATATGCTCTGCATTAAGCAGACAGAATTAACTTCCCTTTACAATCGTGATCCAGCTCCTGGCCTACAATGAAAGCAGCTGACTAGGCTGCATTTATCGTACACTCTCAACCAGACCTGGCACTCTCAAACCAGGCTATCACCTTTTTGCAGTTGAGCAATCATGCCTGAATACAAGATCAACTCAACACACAGCACCTAGATTGGGTCTGTGACAGGAGCATTAGTAACCTTTATGATATTAATCGGGAGCTGGATTTGATTTCAGGATTCAATTCTCTGATTCGGCGTGGAAGGAGAGCCATCTATTTTATCAGACAGAACCAGTGGGATGATTTTTTTTCACAGAGCACTGATTAGCTGCCGTGATCCAATTAACAGCACACTTCTATCAGAGACCCAGCTCCACAATATTGTTTCAATGTCCAGTTTCCAGTCATAAATCCTGAAGACAGTGAATCTTTCCACTGCGGAAGATTAATTGCTGCTGCGAGACTGTATATAAAAATGTCCGAGATCCAGCTTAATACAGAAAGATGAAAATTCCAATATGTATAAAATGCTAGCAATTTCCAGCAGTTTTTTTTTTTAATTCAGAAGCGATTATTATGCATAACTATCATGAAAACTCACAGCCGGAAATAGTAAAATTAGTCTGTATTTTGGTTTACCAGATGCCTTTGACAGAATTTTTAACTTTGTGGTTTAATATATGACATGGAATATTTATGTTTATTTGCCATTGGCAGCTGTGGTATAAATTAGGTATTTTTGTATTTAAAATGAAATGTTGAAATCAATGACCTGGAATGTCTTAGAAATAGTGCATTTTAAAAATGCATGATTTGTGCTAAGCTACTTCGACATCAATTTCAAGTATTATGCGTATTTATGCCATGTTTGTAGCATTTTCCTTGTTTTGTTGGGTTCTTCCATTAGGTTTTGTTGCTGCTGTTACAGTGATGTCAGTGGCATACTGATGTTTGTGGCTCATTCCATTGTTTCCTTTGTACAACAAACTGTTTAATTTATGTAGCAGAGCTGCCACAATAAATGATCCCCGAGCATTTCATGCAGGTGATTATGGCAGATGATAGGAGCAGAAATATTAAAATAAATTGGTAAATATATCATCAGAAGGAGCTTGCTTTAAAAGGATGATAGAGGGAGGGGGGTGGGGAGGGGAGGGAGAGAGAGAGAGAGAGAGAGAGGGAGAGAGAGGGAGAGGGAGAGGCAGAGGGAGAGGGAGAGGGAGAGGGAGGGAGAGAGGAGAGAGAGAGAGAGAGAGAGAGAGAGAGAGAGAGAGAGAGAGAGAGAGAGAGAGAGAGAGAGAGAGAGAGAGAGAGAGAGAGAGAGAGAGAGAGAGAGAGAGAGAGAGAGAGAGAGAGGAGAGAGAGAGAGAGAGAGAGAGAGAGAGAGAGAGAGAGAGAGAGAGAGGAGAGAGAGAGAGAGAGAGAGAGAGAGAGAGAGAGAGAGGAGAGAGAGAGAGGAGAGAGAGAGAGAGAGAGAGAGAGAGAGAGAGAGAGAGAGAGAGGAGGAGAGAGAGAGAGAGAGAGAGAGAGAGAGAGAGAGAGAGAGAGAGAGAGAGAGAGAGAGAGAGAGAGAGAGAGAGAGAGAGAGAGAGAGAGAGAGAGAGAGAGAGAGAGAGAGAGAGAGAGAGAGAGAGAGTGTGCCTAGAGTAGTTCTGACTGAGCTTACCCCCGCTCCGTCAGATTTGCTCATCGGGCCTAGGCTCCGGGATTTCTCCCGGGCCCGGCCTTCCACACAACTTCAGCCGCCTTTCCGAGATGCCCAGCGTGCTGTTCGTGATGCGAAGAGATGCACACTGTACAGAATGCTCCTGCACATTCTACACCTCCTTGTCTTCGTACACCGCCCTGACACATCTTGGCGGTCTGTGTTACCACCTGAAGACGGGGACGGTCCTCAGTGGGGTGGGCTCTCTATAAGGGAGTCGTTCCCCTTTACATCTGGGGTGGAGAGTGCTGCACAGAGCGGTGGTGTGTAATAAACTGTTGAGCCAGTTCACGGGCTCGCCGACCGCCTGTATTTTCTGCGGTGACGAAGAGACCGTGTTCCACGTCTATATGGAATGTGAGAGGTTACTGCCCCTGTACCAATATCTGAAGGGGTTGTTCCTCAAGTTTTGGTTACACTTTAGTCCTACGATTCTAGTGTTTGGACACAAGGCAGGGGGTGGGGAGGGTCTTTCGGGGGGGTGGGACTTCCCTGTCGGTTTGCTCTTGGGCCTGGCCAAGTTGGCCAATTGCGGGTCCAGGCAGCGGGCGGTCGATGGCCCTGCCAGAGTCGGCTGCCTTCCCCTCTTCCGGGCCTATGTCCGTGCGCGCGTGTCCCTAGAGAGGGAACACGCGGTGATCACGGGGTCTCGGGAGGCCTTCCGTGGGCGCTGGTCACCGCGGGGGGTTGAGAGCATTGTAAATAATGAAGGCAACATTGTATTATAATGATTATTTGATGACTTGTAACCTCTGAATGTGGTTTTGATGTGATGTATCATGTGAATGTGCTGAATAAAGTCTTTGAAAATGAAAAAAGAAAAAAAAAGAAAAAATTTTTAAAAAAAGAGAGAGAGAGAGAGAGAGAGAAACACAGACACAGACAGGACAGATTTTGAAAGCAAAAGCATTCCAGATAATAAGATTGAGGCAGCTTATTGAACTGCAAAGCAGTAAGAAAACAAGACATGCATGAAATAAGGTAGGGCACTGGTTAGTACAGTTTTGAATAGTTGTTTGGAGGTATGGCAGAAAGAACCTATGAGTGATCCATTGTGAAGGACAATAACTTGGAATTTGGTGGATTGGCGACTGGACCTCTGTGATGGCACAGGTGAAGTTATTATGGACAGGTTGTGATGCCAAAGTTTCAATCAGCTGGAGTTTATGCGAGACGAGACGAAGGGGATTAGTGCAGGATATTGACAAAGTTAAATAGGAAATGAAGGTAAATGTGATATGAATGAAATCAAGAGTTGTGCAACAGAGATGGATGTGGATCATTTTTGTTTGAATTACATAGGGCTTTGTTATTTAGCTCAGGGAAATATGAAATGGCACCAAAAAGGAAAAAAACGCAATGGTATCAGTGATGTGTATTGGTATAAATCAAAAGATACTAGAGGAACAAGATGAACTACTCCATCTAAATCGCCTATACTGAAGTGTAGTACACAAAGGAGCGTAACATCCGCCATTTTAGTAGGCAAATCCTGCCGTTCGCGCTGCCTCTCGCAGTATAATCAGTGTTTTTGGGGGAACAGTATGTGTGATTCATACCATTAAAATGCAGAATATATCTCCTATCAATTCACAGATTTTTGTTATATTTCTTTTCAAATGTTTCTGCAAGTTTCTGCCTACTAAAATGGCGCCATGACATATTATGGTTGTTTGGGTCGAGTGGTCTATCTTGTTCTTCTAGTATCTTTGGTATAAATCAGAATACACACCACGAGTGGAGACATGGTCCAGGTAGTTCTAGTCAAATTCACACAAAGAAAAGGATCCTCATCCTTACCTCATTCCCACAGATTGCACCCAAATCTGTGGGGCCATTATCAAAGACTAGGATTGGGGTTGTGTTGTGAGGCTGAAATAAGGAAGCAAGCGAACAAGCAGACTTCAAGGGAAGTACCCTGTGATACTCCAAAGGTAAATATAGAGTCTGCGTAGCCAATATTGGAGAGAGGTAAAAATACAAACTTTCTTGGATGGCACCCATCAGATGTGGACCAATAGACAGTTGGATCCAACAGATTGCAAACTTAAAGAAGACTAAAGATAGACACAAAAAGCTAGAGTAACTCAGCGGGTCAGACAGCATCTCTGGAGAAAAAGAATAGGAGACATTTCGGGTCAAGACCCTTGTTCAGACTGAGAGTCAAGGAAAGGGAAACAAGAAATATAGAAATATAAATGAATGAAAGATATGCAAAAAAGTAATGATGATAAAGGAAACAGGCCATTGTTAGCTGTGGTCTAGATGAAAACAAGTTACAGACAATGAGACTCAACAAGACGACTGAAGCTGGTACAATGACTTGTGTGGGGGATGGATGGAGAGAGAGGGGATGTAGGGGGTTGCTTGAAGTTAGAGAAATAGATATTCATACCACTGGGTTGTAAGCTGCCCAAGCAATATATGAGGTGCTTTTCCTCCAGTATGCTTTTGGCCTCACTCTGACAATGGAGGAGACCCAGGACAGAAAGGTCAGTGTGGGAAATGGGAAGGGGAATTAAAGTGTTTGGCGCCAGGAGAACAGGTAGGGCCAGGCAGACTGAGCAAAGGTGTTCAGACCAGACAGTTTACCTGCCCGAGGAATATTATTATAAAGGGTGGGTTTCAGTTCTGTGGACAAGGTGAGAGTTAGGTTGAAAGAATTGTCAAAGGGGAAACATGGAAGAAGCCCAATATTGAGTGATGATGATATATTTACGAGATAATAATACAAAGATCGGTGTGGGAAAAGCCACAAGGCTGACAAACGTGCTCTGGCACTTAGTAAACGATCAAAGTTGATTTGTTCTTGGCCACAACTCCGCCTTGCTTCCTCTTTCTGTGTACCTTGTCTTCAGCTTGAGATCATCAGTCTGTCCAATTCAACCTTCATCAGATTCAATGACCCAGCTTCTGCTTCCCTCGTGGGCAGATAATTCCAGATGCACGAACCTTTCAGAGAAGAAATCCTTCCTCATCTCTAAAATGGTGCAAAGCTTTGAGGAACAAAAGGTTCGATTGTTAGTTGGACGGGGTGAAGGGTTGGCAGAAGGTTATTTACAGAGAGTGTGATGACCCTGTTCTTCAAGAGTTCAAGGAAAAGTCAAGGAGGAGAGAGCTCTTTCTCATGTCAAAAAACACCGGGAAAATGAGAGAAAAATAGAGTCCACAAGCAGGAGATATTTGGGAATTTCTTTGAGTCAGTGGACCATAATGACAACGAACATGTAGGAAAGCTTTTTGCACATATTATGCAGAGTGCCAATAACGTTCCATTAAACATAAATTGATAATGGAGGTTTGAAAATGTGTTTGTTGCATCCTCTTTTGGTAAGCAAAGTGGAACATTCTTCCTCCGCCTTCACCTCGAAGATTGGTATATGGGAGGAGCTGAAACAGTTCCCAGAGATTTCCGTGCCCTTTCATTGAATTGGGTTCCAGGAGGATGTGGGAGTGAACTGGGATGCTGAGTCCCCACAGAAGACATGCTGGTCTGCATTGGCGATAACGAGTCAAGAGATATGGACGGTGATGTTGAAAGATTTGGAACTAATGACTAAGATGGGGGAGGAAAGAGAGGGGATGCAAGCGTTACTTGAAGTTAGTAACCTAACATCTTTCTCCCTCCCGCCCCCCACCCTAGCCATTGTACTAGTCTCACTGTCGTCCTGGTGAGTTTTCATTGTCCGTATGGCTCATTATCACCCAGCCCCACAGCCAACAATGGACCGGTTCCTTCATCATCATTACTTTTTTGCTTATCTTTCATTCATTTGTTCTACATCTCCCTGTATCACTGTCTGTATCTTTCGTTTCCCTTTCCCCTAACTCTCAGTCTGAAGAAGGTCTCGACACGAAACGTCACCCATTCCTTTTCTCCAGAGATGCTGCCTGACCTGCTGAGTTACTCCAGCATTTTGTGAATAAATCGTTTGTACCAGCATCTGCAGTTATTTTCTTAAATACTTAGTTGAGTAATTGTGCTAGAATGCTTAAATTACAGAACCTTTGCCAAATGCATAGTAAGAATATTGTTATTAGCTGGAACTGAAGATTGGAATGTATTTATTTAGTTTAGTTTAGTTTAATTTAGAGATACAGCGCGGAAACAAAACTCCTGATCCTCTCTGCAGTCCGTACCGACCAGCGATCCCTGAACACTAACACTATCCTGCACCAGGGACACTTTTTACATTTATACCAAGCCAATTAACCTGCAAACTTACATGTCTTTGGCGTGTGGGAGGAATCTGAAGTTCTCAGAGAAAACACGCGCAAAATCACGGGGAGAGGCTACAAATTCCGTACAGGCAAGCACCCGTAGCCAGGATCAAACCTGGGTCTCTGGCACTGTAAGCCCTGTAAGGCCGTGTAAGCCCTGTAAGGCAGCAACTCTCCCGCTTACACCACCATTCCACCCTTTGTTTCATTCTGATTAGTTTAGTGCATTCTTCATGTGATGTACACGAACATATATCTATATCATATCATATATATACAGCCGGAAACAGGCCTTTTCGGCCCTCCAAGTCCGTGCCGCCCAGCGATCCCCACACATTAACACTATCCTACACCCACTAGGGACAATTTTTACATTTACCCAGCCAATTAACCTACATACCTGTACGTCTTTGAGTGTGGGAGGAAACCGAAGATCTCGGAGAAAACCCACGCAGGTCACGGGGAGAATGTACAAACTCCCTTACAGTGCAGCACCCGTAGTCAGGATCGAACCTGATTCTCCGGCGCTGCATTCGCTGTAAAGCAGCAACTCTACCGCTGCGCTACCGTGGTAGGAATATAGGAAGCGTGCGATGAGTTAATAAAGGAAAGGGTTATGAAAATACAATTGTGGCATTCCAGGAGGCAATCTGCTGAATGCACTGTTATTATTATTGATAGTTGATAAGAAACAAAAAAAAGCTCCAGTTTATGCTTCAAAAAAACGGGAAATTGAGAATAAATTTCCAAGAAATCATTATCCAAAGCTGTTTGAGAGAAATACCAGGACTCCATCTTTGGGTAGAGTTTAATCTCACCGTATGGAGAAGCATGAGGAAATATCACAGATTGCTCCAATAAACTATGTTCATGAATATAGACACAAAATGCTGGAGTAACTCAGCGGACAGGCAGCATCTGTGGAGAGAAGGAATAGGTGATGTTTCGGGTCACGACCCTTCTTCAGACCCATTCCTTCTCCCCAGAGATGCTGCCTGTCCCGTTGAGTTACTGCAGCCTTTTGTGTCTATCTTCGGTTTAAACCGGCATCTACATTTCCTTCCTACACATGTTCATGAACATGTTCAGGATCAGCGAAACAGTTGGATACCTCGTGCTGTCCTTGCATTGAGTGAGGCAATTTTCTAGTAGTTCTAGTTTGTTATACAATGATGGTTTATGCAGTCCAATTGACTCACACTTTTGTTGTTGACATCAACTACAAAAGCAGCACATGAAGACATTGTCCTCTGTATCTAGGGTGTACTTCAGCCCCTGTGGTGCCCCCCACCAACAGCCTTGGAGAATATTGACTATGATTTTCATTGTACTGTGAAGGAGAGTTATTAAGGATGAGTTACACCAGCACTTGCTTAGACGTACAGGAATTGTGCATTGAACCAAGAACTTGAATCAGATCTGGACGGCGAAAGTGATAGTCTTTCTTGCCTGGCTGTTGCACTGTGTACCTGTGTACTACCTCAGTGCTATCTACTATTTTTACACTCTTGTGCTTAATTAAGATGGTGTTATTGCACAGTGAGATTTTTGCTGTACTGTCTGCAAAATTGGAATTTCACAGTGCCTAGGTGACAATAAAATACCATTGAGCCATTGAACAAATAATAAAATATAGAAAAATAGGAGCAAAAATAGGTTGTCCAACCCTTCATGCCAGTTTTGCCATTCAATATTATGCCAAATATGATCTTGGCTTATCATTAAATTCAATGCCTGTTTCAAGTTCCTTCTCATATCTCCTGCAATCTGTGGTCCGAAGAACAATATTTAACTTGAATATATGAAATATCTGTCTTCGATAGCTTTCTGTGGACGAGAATTCCACAGATTCAGCATTCTTTGCAAAGATAAAATGTGCCTCTTCGTGATCTTAAATACGGGCGTCAGGGGTTATGGGGAGAAGGCAGGAGAATGGGGTTGAGAGGGACAGATAGATCAGCCATGATTGAATGGTGGAGTAGACTTTAGTTTAGTTTTGTGATACAGCACGGAAACAGGCCCTTTGGCCACCGAGTCTGCACCGACCAGTGATCCCCGCATATTTACACTATACTACACACACTAGGGACAATTTACACATACACCAAGCCAATTAACCAACATACCTGTACGTCTTTGGAGAGTGGGAGGAAACCGAAGATCTCGGAGAAAACCCACGTGGTCACGGGAGAACGTACAAACTCCGTACAGACAGCGCCCGTAGTTGGGATGGAACCCGGTCTGGCAGCAACTCTACCACTGCACCATCGTGATGGGCTGAATGTCCTAATTCTGCGCTTATCACTTATGAACATGAACTTATCCCTCATGCATCGCCTATACTGATGCTGGAACTGCCTCGCTAGAAGAAATTGAAATAAGAAACTGCAGTGGAATTGTGAGAAATGTTATATCTGAGTCATGTGGTAGGAGTGCACTTTAGACTTTAAACTTGAGATAGAAATTTATTCTGCATCAACCCTATCTTTTATCTGATTTGGAAACATCTGACTGCAATGACTGCCAAATTGGTAAACGTGTACCATTCCTCAGCATCTCTCTCCTTCCATCACTAATCAAAAATGCTAAACAATGTGCATATGAAACTGGTACCATTGTTTAGGATTACACATAGATTAATCCCTGAGAATCTTTGGATTCAGTATATCTGCACATCATGTTCACTCTGGAGCATCATAGGCTTGAGAGGAGAACTGATAGAGGTATAGACAATAGACAATAGGTGCAGGAGGAGGCCATTCGGCCCTTTGGCCCTTCGAGCCAGCACCGCCATTCAATGTGATCATGGCTGATCATTCTCAATCAGTACCCCGTTCCTGCCTTCTCCCCATACACCCTGACTCCGATATCCTTAAGAGCTCTATCCAGCTCTCTCTTGAATGCATTCAGAGAATTGGCCTCCACTGTCTTCTGAGGCAGAGAATTCCACAGATTCACAACTCTCTGACTGAAAAAGTTTTTCCTCATCTCAGTTCTAAATGGCCTACCCCTTATTCTTAAACTGTGGCCCCTTGTTCTGGACTCCCCCAACATTGGGAACATGTTTCCTGCCTCTAACGTGTCCAACCCCTTAATAATCTTATACGTTTCTATAAGATCCCCTCTCCTCCTTCTAAATTCCAGTGTATACAAGCTTAGTCGCTCCAGTCTTTCAACATATGATAGTCCCGCCATTCCGGGAATTAACCTAGTAAACCTACGCTGCACGCCCTCAATAGCAAGAGTATCCTTCCTCAAATTTGGAGGCCAAAACTGCACACAGTACTCCAGGTGCGGTCTCACTAGGGCCCTGTACAACTGCAGAAGGACCTCTTTGCTCCTATACTCAACTCCTCTTGTTATGAAATTATGAAAGACACAGATAGGATAGAAACCTTTTCCCCGGGGATGGAAAGATTAGAAGGCATAGCTTTAAGGTGAGAGGGGAAACGTTTAAAAGGGATGTGTGGGGTGAGTATTTTTAACGGAGAATGGTGGGTTCTAGAACGAGCTGCCAGGGATGGTGATGGGGGCAGATTCGATGGTGGCAATTAAAAGGCTTTTAAATCTCACAGTTATACAGGGATTGGAGGGTTATTGATCACATGCGGCATGGTGGCACAGCGGTAGAGTTGCTGCCATACAGCGCTTGCAGCGCCGGAGACCCGGGTTCGATCCTGACTACGGGCGCTGTCTGTACGGAGTTTGTACGTTCTCCCCATGACCTGCGTGGGTTTTCTTCGAGATTTTCGGTTTCCTCCCACACTCCAAAGACGTACAGGTATGTAGGTTAATTTACTGGGTAAATGTAAAAATTGCCCCTAGTTGGTGTAGGATAGTGTTAATGTGTGGGGATCGCTAGGCGGCGCGGACTCGGTGGGCCGAAGGGCCTGTTTCCGCGCTGTATCTCTAAATCTAAAAATCTCAGAGTTCTTGGGTTTCCTCCCACACTCCAAAGACGTACAGGTATGTCGGTAAATTGGCTTGGAAATGTAAAAATTGTCCCCAGTGTGTGTAGGATAGTGTCAATGTGCGGGGATTGCTGGTCGGCGCGGACCCAATGGGCGGCACGGACATTGTAGGCTGAAGGACCTGTTTCTGTGCTGTACTGTTCTATGCTCTTATCATTTCTTAAATTAAATTAATTGATGTGTTCCTACACAATATCTCAGTGAAAACATTATTCCTCCATCAGATGGTATTGGGAATGAAAGATTCCAACTTTAAATACTATGTTGTTTTGACAACATAGGACATAGTTAGATTAGCCACAATGTGTTTCTTCATGATTTATTCTGACTATTTATAAATCTCACAAGGACTCCATAAATGGAGTCCCAAAAGCTCCAAGATAGAGAAGAAAATGCTAATGTAAGCAAGATAAAATTACTCCTTGTCTACTGCACTGATACAATTCAACCTATACATGGAAATATGCTTCAATATATGTATGAAATTGCAACAAGGTTAAAATGAAAATCTTGGTAGGTTTTAGCTTAAGTTTGCATTTGCGTTTTTTTAATGATTATAATTGACCATACGTTATCTATATAGTAAAACTCTTGTTTGTTTGTTTGTTTGTTTGTTCCTGAACTACAACCAAAACAGTACACGATAGCATGACAATTGTAGGCCCACCTTACTCACCGCCGTCCCTTTGGTGCTAATGGTAGAAGTTTCATTGAAATCGGTGTTATATTTTAAAAGTTATTCACCTTCTATTGTCTATTTAAAAGTTTAAATCTATCTCCTAGGGAGGGAGGGGGGAGGGAGGGAGGGAGGGGGTGAAGGGTGGGGGGGAAGAGAGGGAGGGGGAAGGGAGGGAGGATAAAGGGGGGGTTGAGGGAAAGGGGGAGGGGAAGGGGAGGGGAAGGGGGGGAGGGAGGGAATGGGGAGGATGGGTTAAGGGGGAGGGGGGGATGGGGGGAGGGGGTAGGGGGGGATGAGAGGGTACTGCACTAATGCAGGAGGTTTGGACCCAATGGGTGCACTTGGTCTAGTATCCACTGAAATCACCTAGTTGCGACAGATTCACAATCTTATAAAAGGCCAATGAATGAGAACTTCTATTGTGAACTTGAGTTAAATTGACAAATGTTTTACATAAAATGAGGTTTGAAATTTTTAAGGATGTATTTGCAGCAAGGATTTAGCCATTCTTTAATAATTGTTTCCCACCGAGACCCCCATGGCAATGACAATAATAATAAGACTGGATGCATAAAACAGGGAACATTTTTGTATTTTCCGGATGTGTAATATGCAACAAATCTGATTTGCTAACTTTACACTTAATTTTCATATCGTCATCAAGAGAGATCTAATGATTTCTTCTGAAGATAGACACATAAAGCTGGAATAACTCAGCAGGTTAGACAGCATCTCCGGAGAAAAGGAGTCGGTGGCATTTCGGGTCGAGACCCGTCCTCAGACGACCCGAAACGTCACTTGCTCCTTCTCTACAGAGACGCTGTCTGACCCCACTGAGTTACTGCGGTTTATTGTGTCTATCTTCGGTTTAAACCAGTTCCTTCCTTCGTATTAAATTTTTGTCAGTTTTTTCTTCTTCAGTTCAAGTCAGTTCATAGTGTTTACAGCGATATCCATTATCCATAAAAAAAATTTCCAAGAAACATGAAACAAATTCTCATCAGTAAGGTCAGTCAGTGAGGACACCACGTTGAAATATCGAGTAAATTCTGCACGTGCGATACAGCAACATCTGGAGCACAACATCTGCCTTTGCAGAAATTGAAACCAATCAAAGCAGCATTGCCCCATCAAAATATGCCCAAATGCCCTTTATCTTCAGTGTGAGCAAACCCATCAGAACTTTTCCTGCTCAGTTCTTGCCTCCAGTTTGCCCCCCACCGATGTCCCTGTAGTGCGTGGATCATTTCCAGCTCCTCGTGACAAATTGGGTTCAAGGTAGACACGAAATGCTGGAGTAACTCAGCGGGCAGGCAGCATCTCTGGAGAGAAGGAATGGGTGACGTTTCGGAGGGGTCGAGACCCTTCTTCAGACGCTGCACCAAAGGCCTTTTCAAGTTTGCTTGCTAATTATGAGCACAGAAAGGGGCCATCCAGCCCACAGGGTTCATGCTGGCTTCCATCCTAGTGATCTCACCAGTGCCATTCCACATCCTTCTGTAGCCCCACAGTCTATTCTCCCACGCATGCCATCGACTCCCTTCAAGTCAAGTCAAGTCAACTTTATTTGTCACACACATATACAAGATGTGCAGTGAAATGAAAGTGGCATCGCCTGCGGATTGTGCTAAAACTACAAAACAGAATAGAAAAAAAAAAATTAACACAAAAAATAAATTAATACAGTAAATTAAATTAGTCCCTGATGGTATGAGAGTTAACAGTCCTGATGGCCTGTGGGAAGAAACTCCGTCTCATCCTCTCTGTTTTCACAGCGTGACAGCGGAGGCGTTTGCCTGACCGTAGCAGCTGGAACAGTCCGTGCTGGGGTGGTAGGGGTCCCCCATAATGTTGCTGGCTCTGGATCTGCACCTCCTGATGTATAGGTCCTGCAGGGGGGCGAGTGTAGTTCCCATGGTGCGTTCAGCTGAACGCACTACTCTTCGCAGAGCCTTCCTGTCCTGGGCAGAGCTATTCCTAAACCAGATTGTGATGTTTCCGGACAAGATGCTTTCTACAGCCCCAGAGTAGAAGCACTGAAGGATCCTCAGAGAGACTCTGAATTTCCTCAACTGTCTGAGGTGGCAAAGGTGCTGCCTTGCCTTACTCACCAGTGCGGCAATGTGTGTTGTCCATGTCAGATCCTCTGTGATGTGGACTCCCAGGTATTTAAAGCTGCTCACCCTATCCACAATAGACCCATTTATCGCCAGTGGCGTGTACGTCCTCGGAGGTTGAGCCCTTCTAAAGTCTACAATCAGCTCCTTAGTTTTTGTGACATTCAAAAGGAGGCTGTTGTCCTGACACCAGAGTGCCAGATCAACCACCTCCTCCCGGTAGGCCTTCTCATCGTTGTCGGAGATCAGGCCCACCACCACAGTGTCATCAGCAAACTTGATGATGGAGTTTGAGCTGAACCTGGCCACACAGTCATGTGTGTACAGGGAGTACAGTAGGGGGCTAAGGACGCAGCCCTGGGGGGATCCTGTGTTCAGGGTGAGGGGGTTAGATGTATGTCTCCCCATCTGGACCACTTGGGGCCTGGCGGTGAGAAAGTCCAGGACCCAGGCACACAGAGGGGTGCTAAGCCCCAGTTTCAGCAGCTTCTCAGCCAGTCTGGTGGGGACTATTGAGTTGAAAGCTGAACTAAAGTCAATGAACAGCATCCTCACATAGCCCCCCTTCTGGCTGTCCAGATGAGAGAGAGCGGTGTGGAGAACCTGGGAGACCGCATCATCCGTGGATCTGTTCGGACGGTATGCGAACTGCAGCGGGTCCATATTGCAAGGGAGGAGGGCACAGATGTGGCTCTTCCTTGGCCACAGATCCACAGATCCCACAGATCCCTTGACCATTTGCCTATGCTAAATAGCAATTAATCAACTGGTATGTCCTTGGGATGTGGGAGGAAAGCAACGTATTAATGGGTGGAGCGTTCAAACTTCAAAGAGTCTGCACCCAAGTTCAAGGCCAAACCTGGTTATCTGGAGCTGCGATTAACTTCTGCACCATTGTGCGATGTAACTATCCCAATGGCTTGAGATAATGGGTCAGACTGCACATGAAGTGGCCTATCAGTCTGGCCTGTCCTTTATGTGGCTGCACCAAGCTTCACGGCAGTTCGGGTGCCAACAATCGCAGCTAGCCCATGAATAAAGCTGGCTGCACGTATTCCTCTGACTTCCAGACCTCGTGTCCTGTGACACAGCCACCAGCACTCACGAAACGTCCGTAGATTAGTTCAAGATATAAATATGGAATTAAGTAAAGAAACTTCAACAAAGTCTCAGGTAAACCGAACTTTTCAATGAGGATAGGCAAACTTAAATCCCAATTGAATGGAGTTGCATCTGATGTTTAACATAAGGCTGAAGGAACCGTTATTAAGTGGAGATGGTCCTTACATAAGGCATCAACATGTAAGTCATAGAGATAAATAACATGGATAGAAGCCGTTCTGTCCACCAAGACCCAGGTCAACCATCAAGCATTCTTTCACACTAATCCGACACTAAACCCTCTCTGTATTCTCCCCACATTCTCAATAATCCTCCCCCAGAATCTACCAGTCACCATCCAAACAATCCACTAACTCAGAACATAGACACAAAACGCTGCAGTAATTCAGCTGGACAGGTAGCACCTCTGGAGAGAAGGAATTGGTGATGTTTCGGGTCAGGGGTCTCGACCCCAAACATCACGCATCCCTTCTCTCCAGAAATGCTGCCTGTCCCGGTAAGTTACTCCAGCATTTTGTATCCATCTTCAGGATAAACCACCATCTGCAGTTCCTTCCCACACCACCTTCTAACTCACATGCCTTCGTGCCTTCGGTATGTGGGGTAATACCAGAGAACTCGGAAGAATCCCACAGGGATAGTCACAGCGAGAGCAGACAGCACCCGAGGTCAGGATTGAACCTGGGTCGCTGGAGCCGTGGCACATCGGCTCTACCAGCTGAGCCACTGTGCAGCCCCTGGAAGTCCGGAATCCGCTGACGTATATATTGCAGCCAACTATAACACTTGCAATACCTGAATAAGTTGCGAACATGCATCTCAGCTGCAGTTCTCGGCAGCATGCAATGACATGCACACTGTTGATGACATAATGGTTGCCTCTGGAGCTTATTAACACATGCACTGCAGTTAGTGACAGTCCCCCTCACAATGTGTTAATATACGCTGTGACTAGCCAGTAGCTATCTATTGAATACAGCTCACCCCCTCCATGACCCACTGGTCAATCTGACGAGTACCTTCAGCAGCAGACGGGCTCCATGAAGGTGCAGCACACAACGCCACAGGAGATCCTTCTTCCCTGTAGCTATCAAACTGTACAACTCCTCCCCCTTCTGTCGTGGGGCAGAATAACTCCCCCCCACCCCCCCCCCAATCTTTGCACATCCCCAATCCTTTCCCCTCCTCACTTCATGTTTCATGTATCTTGTGTTTTATGACTGTTGGCAGATCAATTTCCCTCCTGGGATAAATAAAGTCCTATCGTATCGTCTCGTATCGAATGCACCAATGGATGCATGGCAGTTCACAAAAGAAAATTCTAGTGGGCACGCTGCGACTCCCCCTTACCACAACCAGTCTGAAGAAGGATCCCAAACTGAAGCCTCGCCTGTCTATTGCCTCCACAGATGCTGCCTGACCCGCTGAGTTCCTGCAGCACTTTGTGTTTTACTCAAGAAACTAGCATCTGCCTTACCTTGTGTGTCCATTTTACTGCTCCACTGCGAAATCACCTCAAGGTATTCCCCCTTTGTTCTCCTCCTCTCTCCTAAGGGAGTTCCATGAGACCCTCTCTTTATAAGTTTAGAGATACAGCGCGGAAACAGGCCCTTTCGGCCCACTGGGTCCGCACTGACCAGCGATCCCCGCACATTAACACTATCCTACACCCACTAGGGACAATTTTTACATTTACCAAGCCAATTAACCTACATACCTGTACGTTTTTGGAGTGTGGGAGGAAACCAAAGATTTCTCGGAGAAAACCCATGCATGTCACGGGGAGAACGTACAAACTCCGTACAGACAGCACCTGTAGTCGGGATTCTCTGTAAGGCAGCAACTCTACCGCTGCGCCACCGTGTCGCCCATGTGCCACCCAAGTTCATGTGATAGGAGCAGAATTAGGCCATTTGGCCCATCAAGTCTACTCCACCATTCAACGACGGCTGATCTATCTTCCCCTCTTAACCCCATTCTCCTGCTTTCTTCATATAACCTCTGACACCCGTACTAATCAATAACCCCTACTCTTACTCTACCTCTCTGTGATTTCTGCTCCAGACTTTGACCCACCACCCCCCTCCCCCCCTTACCTTTCTTTTCCAGCTTTCTCCCCCATCCTACAATCAGTCTGGAGAGGGGACCCGACCTGAAACATCACCTCCACAGATGCTTCCTGACCCTCTAATTCCTCCAGCACTTCGCATTTGCTTTAGATTTCAGCATCTGCACATCCTTGTGTCACCGGTATACCTCTCAGGGGCACTTTATTGCAGCTAGAAGGTGTTTCTCCATGAAATGCACTAAGGGGCACACTCTAGTTAGATGGTATTCTCTTTAGAACACATTAACGTGCCAACTACACCTAACTAGCAGAGGGATGGGGAAAGTGCTGGCTGGTGATTCTCTACGGAACGTTGTAACACATGGAAGATACACACAAAAAGCTGGAGTAACTCAACGGGACAGGCAGCATCTCCGGAGAGAAGGAATGGGTGACGTTTCAGGTCGGGACCCTTCTTCAGTGTTGCTAATCCTTGGTTCTATATGGGATCTGCTTATGTTCAATCTACACTTTGCCTCCAATTCTATGCGAAACCTCGCCTATGTGGGCTGGAGCCAGCCAACAGTTCTGTACAAGACCCAATAACATGTGCATTTTAGCTCGCCACACCTCTTTATTGAGCCCACTAATGTTCAACCACAGATAAGCGATTCTCAATGAAGCCCACTTACATGTATCCTGCATTAGCTGCAATTCTCTATGGAATGCGCTAATGGGCACACTGTGGCGTGCCCACAATTGTCTACAGATCCCACTGAAGTGGACGTTTGCCAGCGATTCTGTACAGAACCCATTTACTTTAACGTTGCTGCAAGCTGCCAATTGTCTAGGAAATGTGCACTTCGGTTAGCTGGCAGCTCTCTCAGGAGCCTCACAGAGTCCAGACACTGATCTCCCTGGACACTGTTTATGTGTGCACAGGAGTTAGATGCCGATTCTCTGTGGTACCTGCGACTTGAATACACTGCAAGGTTAACGAGTGGTTCTGGACACAATGCACCTAAACATGCGCAGAAGGTTGCAGGAGCTGCAAGAAAAGCTGAGCTGACATGCTGGTGATTCTTCAAGGGAAGTTGTAATGCAGCAACCCAGTCACAGAGTGATGCAGCATGCAAACAGGCCCTTCGGCCCAACTTGCTCAAAGTTGCTAACATCTCTTCAGAAACTGGCTTTTATTTTTATGTCAATGCCACATCCGCCTCCAGAGATTTTGCTGCATCCCTCTTTTGGTGTGTTTGTCCCTCTCCCTCTCCCTCTCCCTCTCCCTCTCCCTCTCCCTCTCCCTCTCCCTCTCCCTCTCCCTCTCCCTCTCCCTCTCCCTCTCCCTCTCCCTCTCCCTCTCCCTCTCCCTCTCCCTCTCCCTCTCCCTCTCCCTCTCCCTCTCCCTCTCCCTCTCCCTCTCCCTCTCCCTCTCCCTCTCCCTCTCCCTCTCCCTCTCCCTCTCCCTCTCCCTCTCCCTCTCCCTCTCCCTCTCCCTCTCCCTCTCCCTCTCCCCCTCCCTCTTCCCTCTCCTTTTTTCTCTTCTGCTTGTGCAGAGAATGTAGTGAATTTTTTATGGACAAATAAATTTGGATCCATTTTTTGTACAAGGAGGTCATTTGACGGTGCTTGCTCGAGAGTGAACCGAATGTGATTTTCACTAACTAGGTGTTGATTATACTTTGGACACATGGTCTCAATTCCCACAACGAGACAATCTGAAATTGCCAAAAAAAAGAATATTATCAGTGGTCCAGACAGGCTGGCACCCTTTTGGACAACTTGCAGATTTTTGGCACAGGACAAAGCGAACCTTCACATTTCAATTATTTTAAGAAAGGTTAATGAATAAATGAATAGTTTCACCAGGGTAAATTTGTGCCATGACACGTTTGCAAATGCAACACAATAAACAAAGCATGGTGAAGGTTGTTCTTCAGCAAGAGTTACAGACAAAGGTGCAGCAGAGTTGCCAACACACTGATGTACACGTTCATTCATGGCTCCTTTGGAAATGAAAGACAAACTCAGATCAGTGCAGAACACATTTGGGCAGCACGGTGGCTCAGCGGTAGAGTTGTTGCCTTACAGCGCTTACAGCGCCAGAGACCCAGGTTTGATCCCGACTTCGGGTGCTGTCTGTAGGTAGTTTGCACGTTCTCCCCGTGACCGCGTGGGTTTTCTCCGAGATCTTTGGTTTCCTCCCACACTCCAAAGACGTACAGGTTTGTAGGTTAATTGGCTTGGAAGGAATGTAAATTGTCCCTGGTGTGTGTAGGATAGTGTTAGTGTGCAGGGATGGTTGGTCGGTGCGGACTGGGTGGGCCGAAGGGCCTATTTCTATGCTGTGTCTCTAAACTTAACTAAACTAAACATTGAGGAATGAACACAAATTTCTATCTCCTGCAGTATTTAAGGATTCATCCACCATTTGCAAGGTCATATTTGTGTGAATAACACCCTAGAGATGTGAATACTGCTGAAAGTCACACTCATGGTCATTCATGAGTTCCTTAGCGTAGAGCATGTACTAGTCAAGCAGACTAGTTCAAATGTGTGGAGAAAGATGTGTGTGGGAATAAGCACATGGATACTAGTCTACACTACTCCAAATGCACTCTATTTCAATCAGTCTACAGAAGGGTCCTGACCAGAAATGGCATCTGTCCATGCCCTCCACAGATGCTGCCTGACCTGCTGAGTTAATCCAGCACTTTGTGTTTTTGCTCAAAACTCCAGCATCTGCAGTTCCTTGTGTTGGCAGCATTTCTCTCAGACACTTTTATTGCAGCCTGCAGCCGATTCTCCATGAAAGAATCTCCATCGTTGAATCAGTCTCAGCTTCTGCAGTTCCTAGTGTCTTCAGTTGCTCCCCTTAAATAAACGTGATCATTATCTCACTCAACTAAACCCAAAGGTCTATTGAGTATTATTTAAGAATAACTTCTATTCACCACTGAGGAAATTTGAGTAAATCTGTTCCTTAGGCCAGTAATAAACTTTTCTGAAGAAAACGATTTGCATCTTTGATATTTTTTAACAAACATCTTTGTGACAGGAATTTATATTACCACGTGGTTTCTGCTTTGCCATCCAGTCAGTGGTTGATTTTCCTTTAAGGAACATTTTTTGTTTTCTGCTCTTATTTATTTAGGTGCATCCTGATATGCAGGTAGGTACATATAAAAGGAAGTTGACTGTCTCAAAGTCCTTCGAGTCCCATAAAAAACCAAACAGGCAATGGAAAATTTCAAATGTGAGGCTTCAGTTGTCACACGGGCATTTAGTTTCCTATGTTTGACTTTAGCTGAGTTGGCACAATAGCTGTAATGGGTTGTACGCTGCTCAATCTAGCCTTCAAAAATATATGTTTATTTATGGAAGATGATCACCATTTTTTGAGACCTTCCTTTTGTTTTATCGGCCGTTCCTTTCTGCAAATAACCATTTCTCCACCATGATGTTTATGAAAACCATTAATCTCGAAAAATAAACAATCTACGCGAGGCCTTTTTAACATCAAGCAGCACTTTGCTGACTTGAGCTGCACGAATCACTGCACTCTGCAATTTCTACCACACTATATAGTTTAGTTTAGTTTAGTTTAGAGACACAGCGCGGAAACAGGCCCTTCGACCCACCGGGACCGCACCGACCAGCAATCCCCGTACACTAACGCTATCCTACACACACTAGTGACAATTTTTACATTTACCAAGGCAATTAACCCACAAACCTGTACGTCTGTAGTGTGGGAGGAAACTGAAGATCTTGGAAAAAACCCAAGCAGGTCACAGGGAGAACGTACAAACTCTGTACAGACAGCACCCGTAGTCGGGATCTAACCCGGGTCTCCGACGCTACCAGCGCTGTAAGGCAGCAACTCTACCGCTGCGCCACCATGCCACCCTGAACAATGTACAGCTGTGGGGATTATGTGAGTCTTTTCTGCAGGGTTGGCTTGTGATTTAGCCAAGCGCTTGCCTATATATGCAGTGGACCGTTAGACTTGGGATAACTTCTAGCTATCCTCAGTTTTGTAGGCACTTGACTCGCTGTGACTTTAGATTTTAGACTTTCGACCTTCGGCCCACACAGTCAAAGTCGACCTGTGATCATTCACCCTGTACACTAAGCTACAACACACTGGGAACAATTTTACAACTTACCAAAGCCAATTAACCTCCAAACCTGTACATCTTTGGAGTGTGGGAGGAAACCGGAGTACCCGGAAAAAAACCACAGGGAGAACGTACCAACTCTGTACACACACAGCACCCATAGTTAGGATTGAACCCGGGTCTCTGACACTCTACCGTTGTGCCACTGTGCCGCCACTGTGACTTGAAGGACTAATTGCATTCTTCTACTGGAGGTTTTGTTCTTATCTAGTTCACGTTCCTCTGCAAGAACAGATCATTGCACTGCCGTGTGAGGTCTAGGACTTCCATTATGGATACTCGGGAATTAAACTCACATTAAGTTCAAACGTATTGATGTCGATCATTAGAAGGCCCTTAGCAACTCAAGCAGAAGCATTCATGAGAGATGCATCAATTATACTTGCAGCTTTCTGGTTGTTTTCCGGGTGCGGACTCTTGAAAAGAGCGGGATGGTTTCTGCATATGGAGCGCCTGCTATAATCATTTGGCAGACACAAAATGCTGGAGTAACTCAGCGGGGCAGGCAGCATCTCTGGAGAAAAGGAATGGGTGACATTTCGGATCTGAAGAAGGGTCTCGACCCGAAACGTCCCCCATTCCTTCTCTCTAGAGATGCTGCCTGTCCCACTGAGTTACTCCAGCATTTTGTGTCTGACAAACGATTGTAGCAGGTACTCCATATGCAGGCACCAACCTGCCCTTTTCAAGTCTTATGAATCAAGACAAAATGGATTGTCTCAATAGTGTCTCTGCTGAGTGTTTGTCAACCAAAGACAACAATGACATGCAATAAGCCCACATCCACAATCCGATAATTATGATGCTATTTGAAATCTTCAGCAAGAAACCAATCCATTAATGCACAAATTGCATGTAAAATAAATTTAACCCCAGTTAGGTCATACTAACTATTGGCTTTGGATGAACTCATGCCTGTCGAGAAATGAGTTTGTTTTCCAGTTGTCAAGTGTGCGCTGAGGGGCATTACAAGTCATATATCCCACATGTTTCCTCCCTTGCCACTACACTATATAATGAAGCTTTTGCTTTCAACCTCCAACCTTCACTAAACACTCAGGGAAAGAAAAACCTAGGAGCACATTGCACTGAGATCACCAGTGAGACATCAATTAAAAGGTTTCCATCCTGACATTGATTCTTGCCCACAGCATCTGCCAGCCTCGGCAATCAATGCTCAGGATATCTGAACCTTCACCGCTGATTGCTCCATCACTGACGGCAGTCTTTAAATGCTGTGCATACCACAACCCAACATGCTGCTGAGCGCTCCCTCTCACTGCGCTCCCTGCACTTGGTCATGTGTGCGGGGTCTCTCGCTGCGTGGGGCTCGTTCAAGGCAGAGGAGGCAAGCGGGGGGTGTCCACATCCGCGTCCATGGATCGCTGATTTCCCCCCTCTCTCACGTTTCCCAGCAGCTTTGTGCCTCCAAGACATCGTTGGATCCGGTTTTTCTGTGGCTGCTATGGAGAGAGGTCCTTTCAGATCCGTTGTCCTGCCCTGTGATCGGAGCAGCAGGACTTAGCAGCAAGAAGCTCCATGTGAAGATCGAATTCGGACCCACACAGCTCCCATGTTAGCACATTATCCTGGGCATAAACCACCTTGCAGCTGCTTTTACAATATTTTGGGCCAGTTTATAACTTTTAAATTACAACTTTTTAATTGTTTAGTTTAGTTTAGTTTAGTTTAGTTTAGTTTAGTTTAGTTTAGTTTAGTTTAGTTTAGTTTAGTTTAGTTTAGTTTAGTTTAGTTTAGTTTAGTTTAGTTTAGTTTAGTTTAGTTTAGTTTACTTTAGTTTAGGTTTATTGTCACGTGTACCAAAGTGCTAACCAGTCAGTGGAAAGACTCAGGTTCGATCCTGACTACGGGTGCTGTACTGTAAGGAGTTTGTACGTTCTCCCCGTGACCTGCGTGGGTTTTCTCCGAGATCTTCGGTTTCCTCCCACTCTCCAAAGACGTACAGGTATGTAGGTTAATTTGACTGGGTAAATGTAAAAAATTGTCCCTAGTGTGTAGGATAGTGTTAATGTGCGGGGATCGCTGGGCGGCGCGGACTTGGTGGGCCGAAAAGGCCTGTTTCCGCGCTGTATATATATGATATGATATGATATGAAGACTGCACATGATTACAACCAAGCCATCCGCAGTGTGCAGGTTAGGTACATGAAAAAGGGAATAACATTTGAAGAAAGATAAAGGCCAGCAAAGATTGATTTTTGATAGTCCGGGGGTCTCCAGTGAGGTAGTTCTGCTCTCTATCTGTTGACAGGATGATTCAGTGCCTGATATCAGCTGGGAAGAAACTATCCGTGAGCCTGTCCATGAGGTGTGCGTTTTCACACTTCTGTATCTTGGCTGATGGGAGAGGGGAGAAGAGGGAGTGGCCGAGGTGAGACTGTTCCTCGATTATGCTGGAGGCCTTGCCGAGGCAGCGTGAGGTGTAAATTGGGCACTGGCGTTTTATGCAGCACATGTTTAGGCATCGATAAAGGATGAAATATATGGCACAGAAGGAGATCTTGTCAGATGTTATAAGAAGGATGGCATTTCAAAAGTGCTTCATTGGCTTTAAAGGGCATAAGTGTGTAAGGTGTGTGTTGGATGGGGGTATCAGTCAGCCCCAGTGACCAGGATTAACAATGTGTTGCTTGATTCTCAATTCAAAGTCACATTGGTTGTGGCATTCAGGGAGATGGGTGGGCAGGGAGACCTAACAACGAACATAACAGTGTTATGCAGTTGGATCTCCAGACACAATGTCTTTGCTTCCCCCTCAGCTGACTCTACTGGAGTAGGTTATTTCACATGAATAATTCTGAAGTGTTCAAATCAGTAAACGTCTGTGGCGAGATTCTGGATAAATACAAATCACTTCCCATTGATCAGGAGCCACTGACCGCCCTGTGAAGGCTGGCACCCATAATGAAATTCACCATCAGCTTCAGGGCACCAGCTCGGACTAAATCTGACTCAGGACCCAAGAGTTTGAACATCAAGACCTAAAACATGGCACAAGACTCATGGTCTACTGTGCACCTGTGGTATGCTTCTGAGAATCAGATTACCCACAGAAGGCATCTCAAAGCTCTGGACGGTTTTACCATATGATGTTGAGTTTAGTTTAGTTTCGAGATACTGCGCAGAAACAGGCCCTTTGGCTCACCGGATCCGCGCCGACCAGCGATCCCCACATATTAACACTATCCTACATACACTAGGGACAATTTTTACATTCACCAAACCAATTTACCTACATACCTGTAAGTCTTAAGAGTGTGGTTGGAAACTGAAAATTTCTGAGAAAATCCATGCGGGTCACGGGGAGAACGTACAAACTCTGTACAGACAGCACCTGTAGTCGGGATCGAACCTGGGTCTCCAGTGCTGCAAGCACTATAAGGCAGCAATTCTATCGCTGTGCAACCGGGCTGCCCTTGTCTCCATAAAAGCCTGCAAATCAATTGGAAGGATAAGCAAACCAGCATCAGTGTCCTCTGCCAGCCCAACCTCATAACACTGAAGCCCGAATAACACTCCGTCAGCCTCCCTGGCAAGCCACGTGGTTCACTTGCCTTACACAGACTCCTGAACCAGACCTTCTATTCTAAGCTTTGTCCCAGGAAGATATTGCCAGGTAGGATAGGAAAACATCCAAGGATGTGTCCAAAGTTTCCTTAAACTATACGATCTTCCCAATGCCTCCTGGATGATATCGAGAGACTCGAGTCTATGCATTGAGAGCATACTGAAGAAGGTTAGCATAATTGGCAGAATGAGCACATTGCCTTATACACCACCCATCTCTTGTCCCATCAGGTGCCTGCCCCATCTGTAGAGGAGTCTTCAGGTCCCACTTTTGGTCTTCTGAGAACACACAGAACTGAATGAAAGCACTGTCACCCTCAATCCTAAATGACCGCCTCAGAAGTAAGACCAGAGTAACCACTTCAAAACACTGCAATTCATAACTTCCTACACATGGTGAACCCTTTGCATGGCAGATTTGTATGCTTACCATTGTTCTTATTTCTTGTCCTGGCACTTCAGTTCTGGTAGCTGATGCCAGATTTCCCAGTATCTGGCCCCACATGAAGTTTGTACAAGCTATCCTTTCATAGCTCACTCACCTGTTGGCCATCAATAGCATTGCCTTCCATTTCATGCAGCGCAATCCACCGTGCATGCATGCCACCTAGTTATGGTCTGCAGATGTTGTCTATAAATCTTTGTTTACGGCTTTCATGCACCCACCCAGTTCCCAGAGAGTGCACGTATCCCACAAGTTGTTTGACCTATAGTCTGGCTTTTATGGTTGCTAAATGATTGCTCAGCTGAGTGATATTCTTAAAATATGTCTTGTTTCACCATTGACCAGTCACCTGTGCAAAACTCAGAACATACTCAGGCATGTGGCATGCACAAGATATTTAACTTGCACTGAATGCATTGCCGGCGCAGGTCAAGTAATTTTGCCCATCTTGTTGTCCGGTCTTTTGCTGTTTGTCAGCTGCTGTGGTTCCATTCTAAAAAGCAGTAAAGGAATTGTTCGTTACTGTTTACGGATGACCGGATGTATCATGTGTTCGCAATTGGATTTTACCAAGTTCAATGTTCAGCAATTATTATGAAGCAATGTGGTGGAATAATAATTACAACAAATGCATGGTATTTGACCAGAGATTAGATATCTCTGGGCGTGGGCGTGGGCGGCACGGTGGCGGAGCGGTAGAGTTGCTGCCTTACAGCGAATGCAGCGCCGGAGACTCAGGTTCGATCCTGACTACGGGCGCCGTCTGTAAGGAGTTTGTACGTTCTCCCCGTGACCTGTGTGGGTTTTTCCGAGATTTTCGGTTTCCTCCCACACTCCAAAGACGTACAGGTATGTAGGTTAATTGGCTGGGCAAATGTAAAAAGTAAAAATAAAAATTGTCCCTAGTGGGTGTAGGATAGTGTTAGTGTGCGGGGATCGCTGGGAGGTGCGGACCCGGTGGGCCGAAGGGCCTGTTTCCGCGCTGTATCTCTAAATCTAAAAAAATCTAAATATTAAAGGACACCAGTGCAAAGAATTGGGTAATTCTAGTGTTCTGAAGTACATCAATGTAGCTACTGAAGTGTCAGTAGTTTGGGTAGTTCCACTTTTGCATTCCACAAATGCAACAAACCCTACTGTTCATTTACCACAACCGTGGGGATCTCATGGCTTCTCCTGTTCGAGATTTTCTGTGTTGGGGGGGGGGGGGGGGGGTGGGGGTGAGGGGGGGGGGGAATTAGTGGCGGGAGGATAGCCATCGTATAATGGTAACATCAGAAAACACTTGACGTTTGCAAAAGATTATGGGGGTGTCAGCAGTATTTTCTTGTTCCGTGAATTTGTCACAGTCTTTAATTTGAAAGTTAAACCGGGGATGAATGGCTTAGAGTCTTTCAGTACCATGACCTGGGTTCACTTCTCAGAAGAAATTAGTTGGTGAAGGCCATTGGCTGGCTCAGGCTGATTAGGAACACATGTTCGGTCCTCCACAATCCCAGCAGAAATTGCCATTCCCATTTTAAGGCAAAAAAAAAAATCTGCCACCTAAAAGAATTCAATAATTTTAAAAGGGCTGTTTTGGCTATTTCATGATCCCTTGCAAATGTCACGTCACTAACAAGATTGACTCATATCCTGTGAAATTGTGGGCTGTTGGTGGGTGGTAGCTGTAACATAAATAAAGGTTAATTTTTTTATTTTTTCCTACTGTACTTGAAAAATTCCAAGGTAATTTTGAAATATTTTAGTCATAGCATAATACATGAAAACTCAAGGTAATTCTGGCCGGTGGGTGACATCTGTTCCCTGCACAACAGGTTCAGAGCTGCTGTTGCAACAAATGGCCCTTTTGTTCTTTCATACCGCAAAGCAAAATCCACCAGTAACTGCTTTGTCCTCGTGTCCGATGTGACCGGTCTTCAGATGTTAAACCCGACATCTTTGAAAAATAGATTTTAAAGCATTACAGCACAAACTTCTACAAACCATTCAAGGATCCAAATCATTTTGCTTAAGAACAAGGTTTTGAGGTGGTTTGCCGATGTTAAAAAAAAAGGAGCAGCAAATATAAGGCTTAGAGAGAGAAAGTGGTGTCAATGTAAAATCACCTCATGGCATTTGACACCTGTTTCAGATAAATGTATATCATTGGCACTTTTGTTGCTCCCTTTTTATCAAAATAATCAAACAATGAGCCTGCATCAGCTTCACCCTCATGGAGCAGTGGCTTCTCCACAGTTACATAAGTTATATCGTTAGCTTTTCTGTTTCTGCAAATCCCCCGATCAATTTGACAGGACACTGTACTTTTCTCAGAGAAATGGATTTTGGCCTACAAGAAGTCAGAAGCAAGATCGACATAGGATAGTCATAGAGGTGGGGATGCATTGTGTAGGAAGGAAATGCAGATGCTGGTTTAAACCGAAGAAGGGTCTCGACCCGAAATGTCACCTACAGTATTCCTTTTCTCCAGTCTGACCCACTGAGTTACTCCAGCTTTCTGTGTCTATATTCAGGGTGGGGATGGATGCTGGTGAGATGGAGTGCGAGGGGGAACATAGGATGGAATAGAGAGAATGGGGGGAGGGGGGGTGGGGGAATACATTGACCATAATTGGTCAGGGAGGTCAGGTATAGAAGCGCATTGCTCTTATGTTTCAAGGAAATCTCTGAAAGTGCTTTTTTTAAAAACATTTTGTTTTGTGAAAGTATGAAATGGTTTAGACAATGCAGTTCATCACTCTTCAATGGATTGCAATAGATAAAGCATCCCATTAGGTTTTCAGGTTCGATTGGCCCCAGAAGTGCATGCCAGAAGTACACAGGCATTCTAACTGTCCAGTCTTGCGAGGAAAGTTTTATTGAGAATTACTTCCATGTGGGCCGATTCCCAGGATAGACTTTCCACTTCCCACCTGGGCGTAAGCCAGCGCCTGTTAACGAAACCACCCAAAGTGGAAATAGAAATGAAAATCAGTCATTTCTGTAATGGATGTCTGGTCTGCTTTATATGCTTGTTAAAAAATCTCTCCCCTCTCCTGTCATTCTAAATGGAAAATTCCAGAAATAGCAACGGGGGGGGGGGGGGGGGGGGGGGGGGGGGGGTGCCGAGAGGCCATGAAATCAGCTGCTAAAGACATTTCCTGCACCAATCAGCTGGAGTAATACTCAAAAGCTGGCACATCCCTGGCAGTAAACCTTGACTCCGGTGTGTGAGAATTCTTACCATGTGGGAAATTGGCCCTTGTCTGGAGTGGACTCACATTCACGAGTAAGTGCTCAGCTGTTGGAACGAGCCGGCACTTGCAGACATGTCAGGTCACCAGGTTTCCTGAAGCTTCAAGATTTGCCATTCATAGCTGAGGCTGTCCATAGCCAGAAGATTAACAATGTCTATGTTAGCAAGAGCAACTTTTGGTGAGCTGACCCACTGGTGGTCATTAATGAGCGTCTCATCATTCTAACTGTTTGGTAGAAGGTAACAAATGTACAGGAGTTTGAGTTAAAAGAAACGTGGACCCGGTCATGATGTGACATTGAAATACAAAGAACTGCAGATGCTGGAATCTTAAGCAAAACACAAAGTGCTGGAATAACCCAGAGGGTCCAGCAGCATCTGTGGAAGGAATGGATATGCAATGTTTCAGGTTCGGGACCTTCTTCAGACTCAAGACTCACGACTGCCGAAGAAAGGTCCCAACCCAAAATGTCACCTATCCATTCCCTTCACAGATGCCGCCTGATTTGCTGAGTTGCTCCAGCACTTTGTGTTTTGATGTAAGTTTGACATAAGTTAAAAGTAATTCAGGCACATACGTTTTAGGAAAAAGAATTATATGTTGAAAGGATTTCATTTTCATAAACATATTTTGATGAATTCCAATTCCCACAAAGACCTAACAACAGTAGATTCCATGATATTGCAATTGTAAGTTGTTTAGTTAAGTGAATTGAGGAATTTTAGAGAGGTAGGATCTATTTTGTATGGAAGTCTTATGTTTGACCTAAAAATATTATCATGCATTTGGCCATCTCTCAAAGTTACGAGTCTCGTTCAGCATCCTTATGTATGATGCTTATGCATTATGAAGTGCAACTCCTTATTACAACAATGACTTTTAATAATTACTGTTCTTGTGACTTCAAGTCTCAATTGTGAGCCATACAATGGTTTTGCCAAGAAACTGCTTGCAAAGTGAAAAATTCCTTTTCAAATTTTCCTTTACTGTTCAGATGTGGAAAGGTCAGAGCAACAGATTTAAAGTATACATTATTGCTTAAAGAACATTTATCCAATGTTCGGTCTGAAGAAGGGTCCCGATCCGAAATGTTGCCTGTCGATTCCCTCCCCAGATGCTGCCTGACCCATTGGGTTCCTTCACCACTTAGTGTTTTGGTCAAGATTCCAGCATCTGCACTCTCGTATATCTTTGTTTATCCAAAGCTGATAATTTGCTATTTAAATTGAACCAAGGCATTGGCACAAACTGGTACCATTAATAAGATAATGGGTACACCAAGTAACTATTTAAGTTAAAATAACACATATTTTGGAGGATGTTGGAAAATAAGAATAATCACACATGTTGTGTTTCATGGCCTGCTTCACCGAACTGTAACAATTCAGCTTCACTGATGTAGTTACCTTTTAATGATTTAAGGCTGGTTATTTAGAATAAGGATGAACAGAAGGAGAATTAATGCTGTTACTTCCTCACTTTAAACCTGTGTAATCTAGTTCAGGTGCCATTCCCACAGTTATTGAGCACTGAACATAATGCATGAATATAAGGCATTTTATGAAATAAACTCTGTTTCCCGTAAACATCTCATGTTGCTTCTTGACATTGAAGGTGCAAACTACATTTCATTTATGTTGTTGCAAGGCCATTGCTGTCCTTACGGCTCTGGGTGAAGTGATCAATAAGGGGAAAGGAGCCATCTTTAGTCACGTGGTTGCGGCAAGAACAATTACGACATTTAAAAATACTTTTGGACAGGTACGTCGATAGGAAAGTTGAGAGAGATTATGGGCCAAGCGCAGGCAAGTGGGGCTAGCTCAGTTGGGCAACTTGGTTGGCATGGATGAGATGGGCCAAAAGGTCTGTTTCCATACCGTATGGATACATTCTATGACCATTTCTAATGGTGAAGGTGAGGGAGGCAGGTGGATTTAAGTGGTGGCTATCTAACCTGTTTTGGTATTGGAGACTATGGTGGGGTTTTTTTTCAAAATAGTGTGGAAATAAAAATCCATTGCTATTATTACCTGTGTTTACATTTACTGACATGAGGAGCAGAATGTTTTTTTATCATTTGCAGCTTGCCAAAGAGCGCTATGATATTCCATTTGCTGCTTTTCGATGCACTGATTTACTGAATCTGCCACCCTAAGGTAGCTTTAGAATCCACACTCATCAGTAACTTTTCACTGCCTGTTTTCTGGTTGATTCGCAGCAGTGTTAATGAATCAGAGTTGCCCTGAGCCCCATTGGGAAGCTATGCCTGAACACAGTTTTTGACAATAGGCAATAGACAATAGGTGCAAGAGGAGACCATTCGGCCCTTCAAGCCAGCACCGCCATTCAATATGATCATGGCTGACCATTCTCAATCAGCACCCCGTTCCTGCCTTCTCCCCATACCCCCTGAGTCCGCTATCCTTAAGAGCTCTATCTAGCTCTCTCTTGAAAGCATCCAGAGAATTGGCCTCCACTGCCTTCTGAGGCAGAGAATTCCACAGATTTACAACTCTCTGACTGAAAAAGTTTTTCCTCATCTCCGTTCTAAATGGCCTACCCCTTATTCTTAAACTGTGGCCCCTGGTTCTGGACTCCCCCAACATTGGGAACATGTTTCCTGCCTCTAACGTGTCCAACCCCTTAATAATCTTATATGTTTCGATAAGAGCCCCTCTCATCCTTCTAAATTCCAGTGTATACAAGCCTAGTCGCTCCAGTCTTTCAACATATGACAGTCCCACCATTCCGGGAATTAACCTAGTGAACCTACGCTGCACGCCCTCAATAGCATTTAGCTTGCGACTTAGGCGTAATGTGCAGCCCTGTTTTTCTGTCTATTCCTCTCTTTGGCTCGAGCGCCCTGTTTATAGTGCAGGATTGTTGAATCTGTTCTTGTGTCTTTCCACACGGAATTATTGACTTGCTTTTGTCAGTGCAGAAGATAAAAAAGACTATTTGTCTGTTCATGACCCAATCAGGTGTACATCTGCCTCCAGTGAGTCCCTCACCACTTGTTCTTCAAATAGCAAGTTAAACACGCTGCAGAAAGTGGTGTCATCAGAAGAGACAACATCTTCACTTGTAATGATGTCCATCAGAGCACTGGCTGGAGTTGGTTACACAGCCTGAGCCCCCGGTAAAAGAGAATAAGGTAAAAATGCCATCAGGTGAACAAGACAGACCGGAAAATCAAGCGTAGCACTGTTCTTACACTTGGATTTTTCTGGACTGCTTTGGGTTTTTTTGCAGTCAAGGAGCTCCAGGGAGCTCTCACCAGCTTCCAGGTGGCTCCAGGTGAAATAACTGCGTAATGAGACATTGGGGAAAAAAAGTTCATGGTCGGTCATTTTCCAATCATGTGATGTAACCATGTACGGACATTGGATTCCACATACATAACTAGGCTCTACATTTGTGAATTGTGGAAGCTGAGCACACTGCACATACACCCACGTGACCTTTCTGTCATCGGCCTCCTCCATTGTCATAGTGAGGCCCACTGCAAATTGGAGGAACAGCATCTCATATTTCGCTTGGGCAGCTTACACCCCAGCGGTATGAACATTGATTTCTCTAACTTCAGATAGCTCTTCTGTCCCTCTCTTTCCCCTCCCCTTCCCAGTTCTCCCACTGTCTTCCTGTCTCCAACTACATCCTCTCTTTGTCCCGCCCCCTCCCCTGACATCAGTCTGAAGAAGGGTCTCGACCCGAAACGTCACCCATTCCTTCTCTCCCGAGATGCTGCCTGATCCGCTGAGTAACTCCAGCATTTTGTGATACCTTCGATTTGTACCAGCATCTGTAGTTATTTTCCTACCCCCACTGCAGTGTGCTTCAGCACTTTAAACCAGAGGTGATGTATTTCTGTTTACCATTGCTTTTTCGGCTGTTTAGGGACAATGTATATCAGGAAATCAGTTCAGCGGGAGCAGCAGAAAGAAATGTCACACTGTCAGACTTTCAAAGGAGCCTAGCAACAGATGCCGTTGTGCGGCCTCTTCTTGTCAACATTTCTCATTGTGTCAGAACAGAGTGTTAGTCCGTGGAACCCATGGAAATGAGCCTGCCCATACCTGGTTGGACCCCACGCTAAATATAGTGTGCTCCACTATACAATGGAGCAGCCACTGTCAATGATCAGACAACATTCTTGCAGAGGGATTCATTCTTCAGGAAGGCCTTGATAAAGTTATCAGAATTCAGAATCAGAATCAGAATTACCTTTATTTGTCATCCAAACAACAGGTCTTTTGGACGAGATTTCGTCACCCACAGTCCAACAATAAGAGCAATAAAATAAGCAAATTACACAACCCCAACCAACACAAAACACAAAACAAAAAGAAACATCCATCACAGTGAGTCTCCTCCAGTCCCCTCCTCACTGTGATGGAAGGCCAGAATGCCTTTTCTCTTCCCCTGCCGACTTCTCCCGCGGTCAGGCTGTTGTAGTTGCCACGTTCCAGGCCATTTGTCTGTTCACCAAGCCCCATGACAGACTCGACACTGCCAGAACCTGTAACACTGTAGAACTGAGAATCAGGATTAATCTGGAGCTACGGTTGATTGCATTTCAAATCTAAGCCATTGGGCCAGGTTTAGCAATATGATGCAAGTCCATTGCACAGATACTCGGGAACTATTAGAATAATTTGCACTGTTCCCCCAATTGTGGTTGTCTTTTGGTTCCATCATGTTTCCTCCCGAAGCGGAACTATCAATATAAACGGGAAAATATTTCAGTGTCAGAAGGGGCAGTTTGTATGCAACCTTCAACATTGAAGTCAAGGTTTGTTTCCCTGGCAGCATGCACAGTACTTCATGCTACGGCAGCCGACCATCCCATGAATATTTGACCATGGCAAGTCTCAGGGTTGCTCCTGGGAGACCATTATCATTCTCTGCAGGTGAAACACATGGCATCCAGGAAGACCAGTTGAATATAACGAGGTACTGTACATATTACCTGCAGTGCAGCTGTTGAGTGCATCACTGGCATGCTGAAAAAGAGCCCAGATCGATTTTTGCGGGTCGTCCTACAATTCAGTCTGGTGAGAATGTCAAGGGGTTAATACTGGATACCACATAACATTTTGAACGGTATCTTCACTCAGAGGCTTCTCAGATCAATTCCAATCCCACTAAATCTGCAAGCGATATTGACCACAACATTTAGCAGCAAAATGTATGGGTGCTAAGGGTGCTGTTTTTGTCACAATTTATCATTGGGTGTGTGCGCACAATTGTAATGAAAACTGCTTAGGGTGGCACGGTGGCGCAGCGGTAAAATTCCTGCCTTACACGCTTACAGCGGCAGAGACCTGGCTTCGATCCTGGCTACGGAGTTTGTACGTTCTCCCCGTGACCACGTGGGTTTTCTCTAAGAACTTTGGTTTCCTCCCACACTCCAAACACATGCAGGGTTGTAGGTTAATTGTCTTGGTATAAATGTAAAAATTGGACCTAGTGTAGGATAGTGTTAATGTGCGGGGATTGCTGGTCGGTGCGGACTCGGTGGGCCGAAGGGCCTGTTTCCGCACTGTGTCTCTAAGCCAAAAACTAAACTAAACTGTCATGTTGGGAAGGTTTCTCACACATGCAACGGGGCAATGTACAGTAGGTAGTTTATGGCAGTACCTAATGCTGATTTCTCCCAGTTTCACCAAAGGGGAGAACAGAAATGCAACAAATGGCATCTCTTCATTCAAATATTTAGGATTATGACGGACCCTCCTATTGTAATCCAAACCTTATGTATATTGTTCACCATCTGTAGGTATTGTCAATCTTTGATTTGGCAATTGGCTTGAACTCATGCTTGACATTTCTGGACCTCGTTACTGTATGTTAAATCTCAAAGGAGTGGTATTGTGGCAGAAAGGATCTGCCTTCACATCAGGACACGCGTTACAAATGTTGCTTTCTGTATTATTCTGCCACGGTACAAAGAATGTGGAGCAAGCTTGTCAAGAAAGTCAGGAGATACAAAGTGTGTTTTATTGGCATATGTCCTAGATAGAACAATGAAATTATTACTTGCAACAGTACCACAGAATATGTAAACATAGTACACTGTAAACAGTATAGAAAGCAAGAAAAACATGTTTAGTGTGAGTATATGTACACATACTGACACATACACGTGTGTGTATATACTCACACTGAACTTTTATATACTCACACTGAACAGGTCATAGTATATATGTGTGTATGTGTATATTTATATACATATATACATCTATATACTAAAACTCTCGTTTGTTATCTTGTTTGTGACTGAACTTCAGCCAAAATGGTACACGATAGCGCGACAATTTTAGGCCCACCTTACTCACCATTGTGACTTTAGTGATAATGCAAGTAGTTTTATTGAAATCGGTGTTATATTTTTAAAGGGGGGAGTGGGGGAGAAGGGAGAGGGGGGGGTGAGGAGACAGGGGAGGGGGGAGGACAGGGTGGTGCACCAATGCAGGAGAGGTTTGGGCCCACTTGGTCCACTTGTTCCACTTGGTCTAGTATACACATAAAAAACAAACAGTGATGATGAAATGTTGTGCTATCACAAAAGCCCATTGAGTCCATTTGCCCCACAGGGAAACATATCACCCATTCTTACCCATTCTGACCTGTGTGCAACTCCTCAACCATTGAATAGTAACTGTCTTCTGAAATGACCCAGTAATCCACAGCTTGGGGGGAAATGAGGAATGAATACCTGAAATGCCAAGAACATTCATCGCTCACGAGCATAATAATTAAAAAGATCAGGTTGGTCAGAAAGAAAAGGGGGGCCATATTAACAAGGGTTGTTTTTCTGGGGCAATAGACAGTAGACAATAGACAATAGGTGCAGGAGGAGGCCATTCGGCCCTTCGAGCCAGCACCACCATTCAATGTGATTATATGTCCACTTCAGCGAGGAACAGAGTTATGTAAGAAGAGTTTGGTCAGTCTGAAGAAGGGTTCCATATTGCAAGCACTCACCATTACACTCTGGGAGTGCCCACACCAGATAGTGAGGGAGTCAAGAGATATGGGGTCAGAACAGGAAAGTGGCACTGGTGAAAAGATCAGTCATAGACAATAGACAATAGACAATATGTGCAGGAGGAGGCCATTTGGCCCTTCGAGCCAGCACCACCATTCAATGTGATCATGGCTGATCATTCTCAATCAGTACCCCGTTCCTGCCTTCTCCCCATACCCCCTGACTCCGCTATCCTTAAGAGCTCTATCTAGCTCTCTCTTGAATGCAATCAGAGAATTGTCCTCCACTGCCTTCTGAGGCAGAGAATTCCACAGATTCACAACTCTCTGACTGAAATAGTTTTTCCTCATCTCAGTTCTAAATGGCCTATCCCTTATTCTTAAACTGTGGCCCCTTGTTCTGGACTCCCCCAACATTGGGAACATGTTTCCTGCCTCTAATGTGTCCAACCCCTTAATAATCTTATACGTTTCGATAAGATCTCTAGACAGAGTCGAGGGAGAAGGTAAAGGGACAGGTGTTGCATCTTCTGTGGTTGCAGCAGAGGCACCTGGGGAGGGTGTGGTTTGGGTGGGAAGGGATGAGTTAACCAGGGAGTTGCGGAGGGAACGGTCTCTGTGGAAAGCCGAAAGGGGTGAAGATGGGAAAATGTGGCTAGTAGTAGTAGTTGGAGGTGGCGGAAAGTTTGGAAGTCTATGTGTTGTATGCGACGGCCGATGGGGTGGAAGGTAAGGACTAGAGGGTAAGGATCTTATTGAATAGTGCAGCAGGTGCATGGCCAATTCCTGCTTCTGCTTCTTATGTCTTTATGTTCTTATAACTACAGAATTACATGGATCAGCCATTAACAACATGGTTTACGACTCCAATATGCACCAGGCATACCTATGGGGTAACTGCATGTCACTGTTCAATAGAAAGAGGCACATCAAGGCTGAGGCAAATTGAACACAGTATGACCATTGAAGCAGATGGCAATAATGAGGGCCTAAAATGCTGTGATCTCTGAGCACCTCCTACATGGTAACTGTAGCATGTGTGTCACATCAACAAAACTTTCCCTGCTACTCAGGCCAAAAGATCTATTTTTAAAGTTATTTTGTGGAAACTGGACGATGTTTAAACTGAAGGTGTGAGAAAAGGCTGAAAGGAATATCTTGGGGATAAAGAATCAGAAGCAAGGTAAGGGAGTTGGCGAGGATATCGCTTCATTAGACAACTGATGAAGTATTGTAATTTTGATGCCTCTTAGATTTGGGTGTTAGGTCCGTGTGTGGACTATAGGTTAAATAATTCAGTTGAAAATGCAAAACCAGGTATTCAAACTTTCAAGTGAAATTGCTGTATAGATGGAAATGGCAGGCAAAAATGCGAGAAAGTTTTATCCATCAGAGAAGGCCGGTATAACTACAGCACAAATGTCAGGAATTGTGTGGACTATGAATCCAAGTCCAATGATCAGCTGCAGTCATTGTAATGGCCATCACTCATGAACTATTATGTCCATTTTTTATAGGCAGATACCATCTGTATCCACCTACCTGCCTGGCTTTGTTCCGCCAATCCTCTCTTACAGCTTTCTCCCCCCCATACCCCTTACAGTCAGTCAGAAGAAGGGTTCCGACCTGAAACGTCACCTGTCCAAGTTCTCCAATGATTCTGCTTAGAAACATAGAAACATAGAAAATAGGTGCAGGAGTAGGCCATTCGGCCCTTCGAGCCTGCACCGCCATTCAATATGATCATGGCTGATCATCCAACTCAGTATCCCGTACCTGCCTTCTCTCCATACCCCCTGATCCCTTTAGCCACAAGGGCCACATCTAACTCCCTCTTCAATATAGCCAATGAACTGGCCTCGACTACCTTCTGGGGCAGAGAATTCCACAGATTCACCACTCTCTGTGTGAAAAAAAACGTTCTCATCTCGGTCCTAAAAGACTTCCCCCTTATCCTTAAACCGTGACCCCTTATTCTGGACTTCCCCAACATCGGGAACAATCTTCCTGCATCTAACCTGTCCAACCCCTTAAGAATTTTGTAAGTTTCTTAAGTATGCTTGACCCCCTGAGTCAAGGCATCAAGGCACTTTGTGGGGGTTTTTTTGGAAACCGGCATCTGCAGTTCCTCGTTTCTCCCTTTTATTTAAAAAAATAGGATTGCGCGGAATGGAATTATACGTTGTCTATGACACAAGCAGTAACAGAAGCAAATAGCCTTTCGAGCAGCACTGATGAATAACAACTGGTGCTATTAACTTGAAAATTGATGATGCTGCTGTGAGTTTAATAATGAGTCAGCCAAGTTCAGGTGGTTAAAGTTGACGTAAAACAGTGTCAAATTATAAACCTACTCTGGGGAATCTTCACAGATATTTAGGTGAATAGACTGTTCATTCGAGACACACAAGGCAGCAAGGGCAGCTTCCCCTTATTGTAACAAACTCCATATACTAGCCAACTTTAATGGGAAGGGCTTTCTGATGCAACTTTCCCAGGAAGAATGTTTTCAGCCACGTTGTCCTAAAGTTGCATTGGGCACAATGTCCATATTTATGTCAGACCAATGGTAAAGCCTGTTTATCACTAACCAGATCAGTCTATTTTCTCTAAATGATGTGAAGGAACTTGAAAGGCGACAACAAACCAAACATTGTAGAGAGGCCATATGAATTTAATCATCTGTCTCTTGGGTAAAGTATTAAACAAAGACCCAATCTGCTCTGTTTAGAGGATAAGTAAGATCTCAAGACATTATTTCAATGATTATCAGGGCAATTTTCACTCTTGTTCTGGCCATAATTTGGTAAAATGAATTTTCCGTTTGTAATTCCATCGTAGCACCCCATATCTATACTTGGAGAAACCTGATTCACTGGTTGTAAAGCTGTTTGAGCTGCCCTGAGATTGCGAAAGACAATAGACAATAGACAATAGGTGCAGGAGGAGGCCATTCGGCCCTTCGAGCCAGCACCGTCAATGTGATCATGGCTGATCATTCTCAATCAGTACCCCGTTCCTGCCTTCTCCCCATACCCCCTGACTCTGCTATCCTTAAGAGCTCTATCCAGCTCTCTCTTGAATGCATTCAGAGAATTGGCCTCCACTGCCTTCTGAGGCAGAGAATTCCACAGATTCACAACTCTCTGACTGAAAAAGTTTTTCCTCATCTCAGTTCTAAATGGCCTACCCGTTATTCTTAAACTGTGGCCCCTTGTTCTGGACTCCCCCAACATTGGGAACATGTTTCCTGCCTCTAACGTGTCCAACCCCTTAATAATCTTATACGTTTCGATAAGATCTCCTCTCATCCTTCTAAATTCCAGTGTTTACAAGCCTATCTAGATTCCAGTGTTTACAAGCCTATCTAAATTCCAGTGTATACAAGCCTATCTAGATTCCAGTGTATACAAGCCTATCTAAATTCCAGTGTATACAAGCCTATCTAAATTCCAGTGTATACAAGAAAGGTAGGATAGATATCCATGCTTGTCTTTTTGTACTGAGCCTTCATCACAAGAGTGAAGAAAATTTCCAAACTGAAATGTTGTCTGTCTATGTCCCTCCAGAGATGCTGCCTGGTCCGCTGAGATCATCCATCACTTTAGTTTTGGGTCACAAAAGTAAGTCCTCTTCGGTTTGAAATAACTGGATGTTAGTCCTTCCCTCAAGTTAGGAGTGTGCTGAAAGACTCGAGAAGCACCAAGCCATCATCTTGATTGGTAACCACTCAAAAAGCATTCATTCTCTCCACTACTTAGATACAGTAACTAGAGTGTCTACCATCCACATTATGCCCTGTAGTTACTCACCTCAGCTACTCTGACAACACCCCCCAAATCTACAGCCTCTCCCATCTACCGTCAGCGAGAACATGGACATCAGGTGCATGGAAACACCACCATCTGCAGGTTCCCCTCAAGTCATGCATCATACTGCTATGGAAAGATATCATTACGATCACTGGGTCTGAATCCCGCAGTCTTATTATTTTCAACAGTTTTGTCGGGAGTCTTCTTACGCAGATGAACTGCACCATCGCCTTCTCAAGGGTCAGGGAATAGTGCCCGAATCCCATAAATGAACACACTGTAAAAAATTACAGTAGTTCTTTAAATTCTGCTGCAGCCCATCAATTTCCACACTCACAAAACTGTTTGGAGTTAGCGCAGTATAGAACTGACACGTGGAATTAATACAGTACCTAACTTCAGGTCAAAGCTCCAGGTTTAGCTGGGTTCAAAATTCAGAAAACATTATAGCAGATCTGTTTGAAGGTCCACTTTGCGTTCATGGAATGGAACCCATGAGGTCTCTTAATTGAATCAATATCATCAAAACCAACGGTAGGTTTTTTTTTTTGCACAAAAATATTCAGCGAGCCTGATAAATTTGTACCAGGTAACAGAATTTACTCCAAGGAGTTTACCATGTTTTCATTGACCTTTGTGGATGCTGCAGGAACATTTCAAATTCCTTCAGGATTTTTTTTTAATCTCTGGAGTGTTGGAAGTCATTGTCTGTCTGTCTGCCTGTGTAGTAGTCAGTGAACCTACTCATCTCAATCACTTGCACATGTCTTTATCAGATTGTAAGCGTACTTCACAAGTGCCCTATTCTAATCAACTGCCCAATTTCTTTCAGAAATGAGATAGTGGGAACCAGCGGGGTGACAATATTGATAACATCAGATTTTTTTTTTGTGGGAAGTGGGGGCAGAATTTTCACCAAACTCATCGCATTGACTTTTTGCTGGCTTCGAGGTATGCTGAGAACTGGATCTATCTGGCCACGTTCATGTGCTTGAATTTGTAGCTGTAAACCGTTTTTCTAGAGACTAATTTGTCACCTACATCATGAAATGCATTTTATTTAATTTTAAATAAGCTGAGCATGATTAAGTCTTGTCGTGTTTCAATGCGGTTGAAAAAAAATTGCACATCACAAAATCAGTTAAGAGCATTACATTTTCACCTTGATAACTTAGAAATGTACCTTTGACTGGACTCACATCCAAACATAACAAATTGTCACTTTAATAAATTGAGACTGCAGTGCCAAATCCTAATGGAAATTAATGAGTGGTTCATAATTTAATGCACAGGCAAAAAGAGAAGTATTTATTTTCTTGCTACATTGTCATTTTATGTTCATCTGCTTTTCTTGGCATGGTTCCTTTGATGGCTTTACGACTATTTTCCACCATCATGTTGGTGAGGGATTTTGGTTTTCCGAGTGTCCTATGTGTTTGATAACATTGTGTTTTGTTCGTTTAGAGCCAGTAAATGTGTAACTCTGCTGGAATTGCAGGGAATATTCAAGAGTCCAGTAGAATGCAGGTCTTGCAGCACGTGTAGTTAAGTGTTACCTGTGTCAGGAGAAGTATTGATCTGAATGTCGGTACTTACATTAACAATTGAAAAGTGAGAGTTGCTTTGACCCCATGTTCTTTACACTTGAGAGGGTCAAAATGAAGATTTAGGAGGTCACCCTCAGCACTTACTCATGGACAAATTTGTCTAGTGCAAGTCAAAAATAATTTAGATAAGTAGACAGCAGAGATATTTCATGTATCTTTCCTGCCTCAGCCTCGAGAACTGGATTGTGCCATAAATAACGTGCGCATTTTCTGAAACTTGACATTGTTAACTGCTTCCATAAAAGTTCCAAATGCAAAGAGGTTCTCTGAATATCCCGGGGAATGATTTTAAACATAACAATCCAAAAAATCATCACCTCACGTTATATTATTTTCTTCTGACTTCAGTGGAGTTGCACAAATAAACCGAGGTGCAGTGACTCCTCCCAAACAGTAGGTGAAACTATTTTTTTAGATAATGAAAAGTGCCACCAACATCATCCCAAGAATTCCTCAGTAAATTGGAAAATGCTTTCCCATACAGCTGAATATGTTACAGTGCCAACGGTCTTTTCACTTTCCCAAACCAACGAGGATCTAAACAAAGTCAATAGCCCGCACAACTTATTTTGGCTCTCTGTAAGAAGTGCAATGGTACTTCCTTAATGTTCATTTGCAAACAGACCGATCTCATGGGGGAGCCGGACTCAATAAAGACCCGTGCATTATGTGCAGTAAACTAGAAAGGAGTTTTAATTACTAAATCATTTGTACAAACATTGCAAGTGCTTTCATGGTATTCACGGTGGCTATCAGTACAGCGAATGCTTTTTTTTTTGTTGTTAAGGTGGTCGGCGGAGGGTGGGGGAAAGAGTCATGTGAGCCATTGATTGATGCTGCAGTTTGAATAAAATGAAGTACTTTGCGTAGACACCAGCAGCTGGCTACCATTGCCATCTGTTTTCAATGCTGTGTGTTTTTGCAGTGCTTTGTGGTGTACATGAGATGCATCAGAGCAGACAGGAAAAGACATGCGGTCAAAGAAAACTGGGATTGACAACCAGTGTTCTGGTTACCATAAAATATGCAACAACTGGGTACTGGAGATTACGCTGGCATGGGCTAACTGCTCTTCTCTCTCTCCCTCTCCCCCTCTCTCCCTCTCTCCCTCTCCCCCTCTCCCCCTCTCTCTCTCTCCCCCTCTCCCCCTTGCCCTCTCTCTCTCCCTCGCTCTCACTCTCTCCCTCTCTCCCTCTTTCTTTCTGCAATATATATCACAATCAACATGCTTCCCTGGTTGTTAAAAATATATAGAGTATGCATTTCATGACTTTGATATGACTGTTCCTTCTGTTACTTTACTTAAATTGTAACTCAAACTCATTCAAGATTCAGCCCAGTCAATATCATTCTTTAAAGACTTTCACATTTGTCCAAAAATGTGGATCTACTTTAGCCCTTTAGGCAGCACCAGTCCGCCTGCCTGATCAACTGACCTTGGTTTAATTTATGTTGCCTAATTCAGCACATCAGTCCTTCAACAAGTCTCAATTTCTCGCTAATGTACTCGCAAGTAAGAATTTCATTGTTCTATTTGGGACATATATAACAATAAAACACTCTCTCTCTCTCTCTCTCTCTCTCTCACTCACAGATTTGGCAGCAGTGTTCTTTCCTAAGATCTGTGCTTGCAATCCCAATGCCCCTTGTCTCTCCAACTCCAAACAGTGTAATAGTCTCTGATTTGGTCAGGTCTGTCACCACGCCATTGTCTCAAGCACTTTGGGCTGCTTGCACACAATGCCTTCAGGAGTTTCAGATGCACCTATTAACATACGCCAAACTACTCAACTGGAATGTTAAACTGATGGAAGGAGTGTATTGGCGATGATGATTATCAACAAGAAATTGTACCAGAGTGAGGGCTTGGTGGCTGTGCTGAATGTACAGCTTGAGGAAAGTGAAGAATGGGTGTTTTTGCAAGGTAATTCAGTATAAAGAATAATGAGATGGAGTTGACTATAAAAAACAGTGTGAACAGAGAGGCAAAGTGCACAGCTAAATGTCACTGGTCAAATATATTTACCTCTTCTGGCTTGATGAGATCAATGTTTATTCCCAGATGGTTCTTGCCCAGAGTCCTGGCACCAAAGATACATAGAGGAACAAGACGGACCACTCCGTTGAAATCGCCTATACTGAAGTGTAGAACGCAAAGGAGCGTAACATCCGCCATTTTAGTAGGCAAATCCCATTGTTCGCTATGCCTCTCGCAGTGTAATCAGTGTTTTGGGGGAACAGTATGTGTGATGATACCATTAAAATGCAGAATATATCTCATCTATCAATTCACAGATTTTTGTTATTTTTCTTTTAAAATGTTTCTGCAAGTTTCTGCCTACTAAAATGGCGCCATGACCTACTACGGTTTTTAGGGTCGAGTGGTCTATCTTGCTCCTCTAGTATCTTTGTCTGGCACTGACCACCTGGACTAACTCCTTTCATACATTCTTGACTTTCACAGATCACTTCCTAGTGCAGGGACTGTAACACTACCTTTAGCAAGTTGTTCTAAAGCCAGAGTGCTCTGTTTTTGATCGTCTGTAATGCATTGTATCAAATCCAAAATCCTCCAAAGTCCATATTTGATTTGGCTTTGTATATGTTTCTCTGGGAATTACAGCATGCAAGTGCTCATCAGATATGTTGCCACACAATGGACAACAAACACACAGGTGAAATAGTAACAAGTTGGCTGATTTAAAAATCCACCAAAGAAGCCACTGGTGATATTTCTCATGCGTTGTTGAATCATCTTCTTGCCGGTCGCCCCCGCTTCAACTGTTGGCGACGTAACTCAGGTTTAATATCAGCACCAAATGTTGGCTTTATTTGCTCCTTGTTAGCTCTTCTAGCTTTCTTTCCCCACCCTGCAATCAGTCTGAAGAAAGGTCCTGACCTGAAATGTCACCTATCCATGTTTAGTTTAGTTTAGAGATACAGCGCGGAATCATGCCCTTCGGTCCACCAAGTCAGCACTGACCAACAATCCCCGCACGCTAACACTATCCTACACACACTAGGGACAATTTACAATTTTACCAAAGCCAATTAACCTACAAACCTGTATGACTTTGGAGTGTGGGAGAAAACCGGAGCACCCGGGGAAAACCCACGCAGGTCACAGGGCTACCATACAAGCTCCGTACAGACAGCACCCACAGTCAGGATCGAACCCGGGTCTCTGGCGCTGTAAGGCAGCAACTCTACCGCTGTGCCACCATGACACCCCAAGAAATGCTCTTTAGAAATGTTCTCCAAAAATGCTGCCTGACCCACTGAGATACTCCAGCATTTTGAGTCTTTTGTCAGCTTTGTGAACCGGTGTGAATTTTTGCCTGATTGCACTCCTATAAAATGTCAAGGGAATGTCCAGTTAGTTATTTAACTAACCTATCATTGTAGTTTGTACTAGTTATTATTTCATTTAAAAACAGTGGGGAAAATGTTATATCTGTCAAGTTCTTCAGAAAATTGAATAACAATCAGGCAAATGAATTTAATCAAAGCTATGAAATAGGTTAATATAGATCCAAAAATAACTTACTGCAGCATTTTGTGCCTGTCTTTAGCCAAAAGGAAGGTTTGGTCCTACAAAGTAAGGAAAAGCAGAGTGCCTTGTAACATTGTTCTTCATAAACAGAATAAGAAGTGAAGAAGGGTCTCGACCCGAAACGTCACCCATTCCTTCTCTCCTGAGATGCTGCCTGACCTGCTGAGTTACTCCAGCATTTTGTGAATAAATCGATTTGTACCAGCATCTGCAGTTGTTTTCTTATACTAGAAGAAGTGAGAGGACAAGCTGTAAGGACACCGGGCAACTTTAGGAAGATCCTTGAGAAAGCCAAAGACATCCACAAAATGAAAATTAATCAATCTACAAGATAAACCATTAAAAAGCGCAGTTGTTGATTGCCAGAAGCAAAGATAGCACTAAATAGACAAGATAATATTGAGCATCACACCCTCTTGAAGTGGTTTAGCACAAGGAAAGCTGGTGTTTTTAAAAGGTAGTGGAGCAGGGAAGAATGGTTTTAAAAACAGAAAATAATCAATAATGAGGCATGTCTACTCTCTTGCCAAACCGCTGTTTTAAGCAATATGGTTGGACATGGCACAGTCTTGGTTATAGACAGGGGCTCAGCACAACGCAGTCAGATTCAGAAACTCACAAAATCTTGAAACCCATTACTGCTATCCCACCTGGTTACATTTGCTCTGTCATTTAGTAATGACACTCAAACCCCAGCCACTTTGTTAATAAGTAAAACGGGCTTGACATTCGGCTGAAGAAAATTATCATTAATTGAAAAGATTTTTTACATATGGGAGAATACTGAAGAGCTTTTTAAATCCTAGGATTAAATATTTCCATATGCAGTCACTGCCAAATGCAAAAAAAAAGTTTGATAATTGCATTTGATTCCTATGTCTGACAGATTTTCCATATTTATGCAGTTCCCATTTTCCCATGTAACGGCATTACATAAATTTACTGCTCCTTTAACTCTTTACTGGTTGTATCGAGTTCTGTGCTATTTAATGAAGAGTGGGTCTTAGAAGACCAGATGGAACAGTGGAGATGGGGGAGGAAGAAAGGGGTGGGTGAGGGTGGTGGGGGGGTGATGATTTGGGGTTGATATTGCCATGAACTTGCCCAATATAATTATTTTAATTCTTAGGCTTCATATCTTCCTCGTCTCTGCCAGCTTCCTCACCAACTCACCCAAAGTGGACAAAGAAGAGGCAACTGTTTGATGGGCCTTACGCACAGACAGCACCTGTACTCGGGATTGAACCCGGGTCTCTGGCGCTGTAAGCGCTGTAAGGCAGCAACTCTACCGCTGTGCCAACATGCCGTCCTGTTCTCAGTGTCAAACTAGAGGGTGCAAGATAAGTGGTAGGTAGAAAATGACAGGGGTCTGGGGAAAGCATTAAGGAACAAGGGTCAACATTTTCCCAGTGAACCCTGGAGATTAACGTGTCTTCAGATTTTTCAGGCTGCATTGAGAAAAGCAAATGCCCCCATTCAGAACATGTTTAAGGGGCATTTCAGGAGCTCTTATTGAAATAGCAAATAAAATTTATCCTCCCCTTTTGACCTTTTGCGTAGAAATGAATGGTCTTAATTTTTTTTTTACAGAGTGGGTATTCTAAAAGTACTTGACTTGTTCATTTTAAACTGCCTTCACTAAATTTCTGCTGACCATTGGGTGTCAAAACTCCCTGTGTAATGAACATTTTAAAGGTGTTTACATTTTTTGAAAAATGGAAGCGCTGATTGGAAAAATACTGCGATTAATGTGCCCATTAAGTTTCCCAAAATGGGAATGAAGTCTGACGAAATTGTTTTTATACATCTCACATCAAGGAAACGACGACGATCAGGACGAGATTATTGACTTCTTAAACCAAGTGCATATGATCCTCAGTTTTTGAGGTCCCTGCAGCCTCACAGCTTTGACAATAGATCCTTTCAAGCTCAGCTTGGCATTTTTGACATCTGTGAAATCATTAGTCTAGCAAAGGTTGCTTTTAGACTTGTTGCCTCATGCTTGGATTCAGTGAGCAATCACTTAAAATTTATGATCTCCAGATGAAATTAATGAAGATGTAGAAATCTAAGGTTTAATCAAGAACAGGCAGTGTTGATTTCATAAAGCAAAATTACTTTGACAGATCTAATTGGGCTTCTGAAGAAGTGAGCTAGGTTGCTAAAGGGAATGGTGTAGATCAATCAGAAGTCTCATGAGCAATGTCCAGTGATTTTCATAATGTTAAATACAATAACCATGAGCATTTGGGATTTAATAAGTCAGGGCACTGAATACAAGAAACAGTGGCGCAATGGTAGAGTTACTGCCTTACAGCGCCAGAGACCTGAGTTCGATCCTGACTATAGGTGCTGTCTGTACAGAATTTGTACATTCTCTCTATGACCACGTGGGTTTTCTCTGGGTGCTCTGCTTTTCCTCCTGCATTCCAAAGACGAGCGGGTTTGCAGGTTAATTGGCTTCTGTAAAGTGCGGACACGGTGGGCCGAAGGGCCTGTTTCCCAGCTGTACGTCTAAAACGAAAACTGGAACTAAAACTAAATGAACAAATTCATAATCCACTAGTTCTGCCACAGTAATGGTAATATGTGCAGATTTGGACCCCTGATAAAAGACGCGGCACCAAAGCTTCAGAACTCTCCCGACATTCATTCATCAAGACAACATCCAAAATGGATGCAGATCCTCCCCGTGTTAGGCCAGGGTTCCATTCTGAGCACTGTTCGACATTCGTAACCCACAATGTTCGCAAGCCAGAGATGAGGCCACGTACTAAGTTCCCACACATCAGAAGATACCTGCAGCCCTGCAGCAAGTGGGCTAGGTACGAGCTGTACGTAAGTTGGGCGTCCGTAAGCTGGGGGGGGGGACCTGCAGTTACAATTAGGAGAGAAGACCTGAGATAATGGAACATTGCATCGCAAAAAGACAAAAAAAGAAGTCCGAATTTAAAGCTGGAAAAATCCGAAACATTTTGATAATTGTAACCTAAAAGCAATAGACATTCTTGAACAAATCAAATGGTCTCCCTGCGTCTAAAGTAGGAAGGAAAGTCTCTTCTGTTTGGAAGTTTGTAACAAAAAGTTTGGAGGAATCTTTTTAACGAGATCGTGGTTGCAACATGAAATGCACTGCCAAAGGGAGTGGCTGAGTCAGATATTATTGCAACTTTTTAGGGAAAATTTGATAAATACTTTAAATGGGCAGAGGTTACTGAGCTATCAGAATGGGCTGGGCAGCTGGATCAGTTTGGGATTTTTTTCAGAAGACCAGTTACAAGGTTTTGAATCAAGTGCCCGCTTTCCATATGTTCCCAACATGTAAGACAGCAGAATCCCTTCATATCAGCAACTTGAGAGGCATGTCAATTAACGGGACTGTGGATCTGATCTTCAAATGTGGCTTGATGCACAATATTTATTCGTAGAGTCCTAGTGTGGAAACAGGCCCTTCGGCGCAACTCGCCCACGATGGCCAACATGTCCCAGCTACACTAGTCCCACCTGCCCACATTTGGTCCATATCCCTCCAAACCTGACCTATCCATGTGCCTGTCTAACTGTTTCTTAAATGTTGGGATAGTCCCTGCCACAACTACCTCCTCTGGCAGCTTGTTCCATTCACCCACCACCCTTTGTGTGAAAAGTTACCCCTCAGATTCCTATTAAACCTTTTCATCTTCACCTTAAACCTATGTCCTCTAGTCCTTGATTCACTTACTCAGGGCAAGAGACTCTATCCGATCCATTCCTCTCATGATTTTACACACCTCAATAAGATCAATAAACCTCAATAAGTTCAATACACCTCAATAAGATCATACACCTCAATAAGATCGTACACCTCAATTTGTGGCCCTTTATAACAAAAGCTTGGATACCCTTAGGTGGCGTAATGGTGCAGCGGTAATACCGCTGCCTTACAGCACCTGCAGCACCAGAGACCCAGGTATGGTCCCGACTACGGGTGCTATCTGTACCAAGTTTGTACGTTCTCCCCGTGACCGCGTGGGTTTTCTCCAAGATCTTCGGTTTCCTCCCAAGACGTACAGGTTTGTGGGTTAATTGGCTTGGTGTACAGTGCATTCAGAAAGTATTCAGACCCCTTCACTTTTTCCACATTTTGTAACGTTGCAGCCTTATTTTAAAATGGATTAAATTCTTTTTTTTTACATCAATCTATACATAATACCCCAGAATGAAGAAGTGAAAACAGGTGTTTAAAAACTTTTGCAAAGTAATTAAAAATAAATAACTGAAATATCACATTTACATAAATATTTAGACCCTTTGCTATGACACGTAAAATTGAGCTTAGGTTCATCCTGTTTCCATTGATTATCCTTGAGATGTTTCTACAACTTGATTGGAGTCCACCAGTGATAAATTAAATTGATTGGACATGATTCAAGTCAAGTCAAGTCAAGTCAAATTTATTTGTCACATACACATACACGATGTGCAGTGAAATGAAAGTGGCAATGCCTGCGGGTTGTGCACAAAAAGAATTACAGTTACAGCATATAAATAAAGTTAATAAGTTACTATTAGTGTCGACAAAAATTTAGTCTCTGGGGTTATAAAAGTTGACAGTCCTGATGGCCTGTGGGAAGAAGCTCCGTCTCATCCTCTCCATTTTCACAGCGTGACAGCGGAAGCGTTTGCCTGATCGTAGCATCTGGAACAGTCCGTTACTGGAGTGGCAGGGGTCCCTCATGATCTTGCTTGCTCTGGATCTGCACCTCCTGATGTTCGGAAAGGCACACACCTTCTATTAAGGACCCACAGTTGACAGTGCATGTCAGAGCAAAAACCCAAGCCATGAAGACGAAGGAATTGTCTGTAGACCTCCGAGACAGGATTGTGTCGAGACACAGATCTAGGAAAGGGTATAAAACAATTTCTGCAGCATTGCAGGTCCCGAAGAGCACAGTGGCCTCTGTCATTCTTAAATGGAAGAACTTTGGAACCACCAGGATTCTTCATAGAGCTGGCCGCCCTAAACTAAGGCTGTAATGTAATGTAACAAAATGTGGAAAAAGTGAAGGGGTCTGAATACTTTCTGAATGCACTGTGTGTGCAAATTGTCCTTAGTGTGTGTAGGATAGTGTTAATGTGCGGGGATCGCTGGGTGTCGCTGACTCGGTGGGACGAAGGGCCTGTTTCTGCACTGTATCCCTAAACTAAACTAAACTAAAGCCTTGCCACACACAATTTAAACAAGTATAGAGTTTCAATGCCAATGGCAGGGCGCTTTCCACTGGCTGTTCCATCTGTAAGTGTCTGACTGAAACATAGAAAATAAGGATTGTGCGTTTATGGTGAAAGGAATTGACCAATAATAAAACATAATTAAAATGTTCAAGATCTAGTTCCACTCTATCCCTTCAATCCCAGATGTCAACTTATTTACATCGGCGAAACCAAACGCAGGCTCGGCGATCGTTTCGCTCAACACCTGCGCTCGGTCCGCGTTAACCAATCTGATCTCCCGGTGGCCGAGCACTTCAACTCCCCCTCCCATTCCCAGTCTGACCTTTCTGTCATGGGCCTCCTCCAGTGCCATAGTGAGGCCCACCGGAAATTGGAGGAACAGCACCTCATATTTCGCCTGGGCAGCTTACACCCCAGTGGTATGAACATCGACTTCTCCAACTTTAGATAGTTCCTCTGTCCCTCCCTTCCCCTCCCCCCTCCCAGATCTCCCTCTATCTTCCTGTCTCCACCTATATCCTTCCTTTGTCCCGCCCCCTGACATCAGTCTGAAGAAGGGACTCGACCCGAAATGTCGCCCATTCCTTCTCTCCCGAGATGCTGCCTGACCTGCTGAGTTACTCCAGCATTTTGTGAATAAATATCTTCGATTTGTACCAGCATCTGCAGTTATTTTCTTATATTATATCCCTTCAAATGGTAGTTTACAGAGAATTGTTTTCTTGAATGAAGTCCATGGAAAAGAAACACTTGTGGAGTATATACGATGGACCCCACGTATTCTCAAGATATCTTTCCAAAGCTTTAGCTCAGAAACTTCCTAAAATAAATATTGACTGACGTTTTGAGGATCTCAGGTAAACTAAAAATCCTTGAGGTTCACAAGTCCTTGAACATACAATGACATCTAAAGTACTGAAGCCACTTGTGTTTTATTTAGTAATCCTTATTCATGTGATTACAATTATTGCCCTAAAAAATGTAGTCAATATTTGTTTCATGTAATCTATGATCAAACACACACTCCATTTATTATTTATTCGACTACAAATCGAAGCATATTCGTAAAACTCCATGGTCATTAACGATAGAGTTTCAGAAAAACAGTTATAACTTTTAATGTTGACTTAAGTTTATTGCATGGAAATTCTTTAAAACTTCAGTGAATTTTAAACTGTTTTGTTTATTTCCATTGGGAACAATGAATGCATGATAGCTGCCATTGACTGAGAAATTATTTTCTTTAACCTTAGACCTCTTTCGGTTTTCAACCCTTTTCTGCTACTATTTTCCACTATATTTAAAGATTTGGTTTGTTAATGCCATACCTAATCAAAGCCAGCAGAAAGTGGGTATATCCAGGACTGGTGAAATTCGCCCATTGAAAGCTGACAATGTTCCAAATATGATTTTTGAGAACTGCTGCTTTTCGTAAAAAGCCTGGCAATCTGTTCTGAAGTCAGAAAGCTATCTGAACGTATTTTATTTGTAGATGTCTGGTCATAGGATCAGTCAATATAGGCAAAGCCCATGTTCAACACATCCGTGCTTACAGCTCATGAATGCTGTGATCAAAATATTGTTCCAGTATGTATTAAACTGAGAAAACTCAGTAGCTGTACCTTTAGCCCAGAAGCTGTGGGCATTATTCCAAACCTAGAATTATTGCTGTAACTTGAGGAATAATATTATACAACTTATAGTTGGAAACAAAATCTTGTGAATTTTTGTTTTATTTTCCTCTTTGGTTGAAGTCACAACCATTACAAGGATCACATCCACCATTAAAAAAAATATATCTTGCCAGTTCTGTCATTTAGTACAGCTCACCAACATGGCTGAGGCTATTCTCCATATTTATTGAACTTAAGCCCAGGGTTGCGACTGGTAAAACAGCTGGTTCTAATTAGACTTGACTTTTGGATTCTCAGACACATTAATATAAGGTACCCTATCGCCCAGAATCAACTCCCTTTACCCACAATGATTAAACCAGGAGCCTTTCAAATGAGACTTTAAACCACATCCCTGTCACATCTCTCGGGTGGACTTAATAGTTCCCTTGGAACCATTTTCAAAGAAGAGCAGGTAGTTTTCCTCAGAAGTCACTTTGTTTTATTCCTCAAATAATGTTTCCAGGAACAGATGATCTGATCTTTGTTGCTTGTGGGAGCTGCAATATCATATCATATCATATATCTACAGCCGGAAACAGGCCTTTTCGGCCCTCCAAGTCCGTGCCGCCCAGTGATCCCCGTACATTAACACTATCCTACACCCACTAGGGACAATTTTTTTTTTTACATTTACCCAGCCAATTAACCTACATACCTGTACGTCTTTGGAGTGTGGGAGGAAACCGAAGATCTCGGAGAAAACCCTCGCAGGTCACGGGGAGAACGTACAAACTCCTTACAGTGCAGCACCCGTAGTCAGGATCGAACCTGTGTCTCCGGCGCTGCATTCGCTGTAAAGCAGCAACTCTACCGCTGCGCTACCGTGCCGCCCTTTACAAGAGGGACCTGACTTATAAAGCAGCAAAACACTACGTGCTGGTGTAACTCAGCGGGTCAGGCAGCATCTACGGGGGGATTGGACAGGTGCCATTTCAGGTCACAGACCATTCATCGGGCTGCTAGAAGGGCCCGCAGAAGGATCCCAATTCAAAACGTCGGCTGCCCATTCCCTCCACAAAAATGCTGCCTGGCCTGCTGAGTTACTCCAGCACTTTCTGTTCTGCTCAAGATTCCAGCATCTGCAGTTATGTGTGTGTATTGATAAAGTACTTTGTTCCCACAAAATGCTTAGGGAAATCTTGATAGAGGTGTAAAAGGTGCCGTATAAAAGTACTTTTTTTCTTCATCGAACGTTGTTTGCTTACATAAACAAAAATGGTCTAAACTAAATTTACATTCAGGTTTCTCAAACACCTAGACACACTTCAAAAATGATTCATGAAATGAACAAGTCTCTATTTAATTGCTCTAATCTTGAAAATGTACCGCACAGAAAATCTACTTCTGTTCAAACATCCCATCACTTGCAGGGAAACCAATTCCCTGATGGCTATATCTGTGGATTTGAAAAGCAAATTATGATTCTAGAGTCATTACGAAATTAATCTTCCATAACTTTGTAACTTATTGCCAATAGTTCCTATTGCATTGTCAGAGTTACTATTTTTTTGCAATTCCATTGCTTGTAGAACCCAGAGAACTCCCATTGCTGTCCAGATACTAACTTTAGAACAAAAGAGGACATGTTTTACATCGTATGTATAAAGCCTGCCTCCCTCAGAGTATAAAAAGCACATTCACTGTTTCACTTGATGACTGCTGATTCATTCAAACTCAGATTATAACTAGATGTCATTGCACTAAGTACTTTCATCAAGGGGTGAAGGCAGAGAAGGCCCTTGTCCTGCAATCTGATACATATACAGTGCCCCGTCCTTATTTGCATCGTGCACCAATAAAGCAGTGGGAAGGGGAGGGTGGAGTGAGTGTGGTGGTGGGGGAGGGTTTGATCGTGATTGAGGTGAGGTCCCAAATATTGTTCCGTAGGGCCCTTGCAATTTGTAACCTGGAACTATCAAAAGATTGTGCTTACCACACATATTTAGCATAAAGGTACAAATTGGGGTTACATCAACCAATGCACTTAACGGGAGTTTGCATGTTTGTGCTGTAAAAAACAAAACTATGCCAAAGAGCCACAGAATTTTTTTTAATTTAATTTTTTTTAAAATTAATTTTCCAGTCAATACAATACAACAGATTGACCATACAGTTGTGAAAGTTAAATAGCACCAAAAAACATTGTATCAAAAATAAAACAATATAATCACACGTGATATTTTCTGACCAAAAAAAAAGGTGTCGGCAGAAGCCAAAGCATATTGTGCCTACCCTTAATACTTAACAAAAAATAATGATAAAAACACAACATCATAAGTCAGCAGATAAACAAAACATAGAAAGAAACACAAATATAGTCCAGAACCATCATTTCTGTCATGTCAGTCATTTCTCAGCGCTGATCACATATTTTGTATCTTTCAAATATAATATTTTTGAACATTTTCTTGAATTTACACCTATTACTACACTCTTTTAATTGATTGTTGTAACTATTCCATAAATTGACCCCTTTAACAGTCACGCATCTATTTTTCACATTTGTCCTTACCCTCTTTTTTCAATCATAAATCATTGAAAGAAGCCCTTCAGCCCATCAACTATATGCCGACTATCAAATATCCATTTGCACAAATACTGCTTTCATCCCATTTCTATACTCTGCTTATCTCCAGATTCCACGCTTACTTAAACACAAGGGCCAATTTACAATGGCCAATTAACCTTCGAACCTGCACATCTTTGGGATGCGGAAGGAAATTGGGGTACTTGAGGGAGACCCACATCATCACAGAGAAGGCAAGCAAACCACATCAGCAGCACTGATGGTCAGAAATGAACCTGGGTCGCAAGAGTTGTGAGGCATGCCATACAAAGTATGCCAGTGTGCTGCCATCATAAGATATGCAGGTCACCAGGATAATTGGTTATGAAGTTACCCCTTGTGAAGGGAGGTGGTAAGAGAATCTGCGTGCAATTGATCAACATGAGAAATAAGGGCTTATTCCAAAGGAAATGAGTTGGGGTATAAAATGGATCGGATTGCTCTGAGAGCCACCACGGACTGGATGAGATGAATGACTTTCTACGTCATGAGAACTATTGAGAAAAACGGAACCATTTCAGGATACTATTTATTCTCCTAAATCTGCCAATGAATTAAAGCTTCAATAGAGCAGCCCAATTAAATTATCCAGTGTGTTTAGCATCAAAGGCAGTGGTTTGAGTTGTGGGTCTACATCAGCACTAAAACCTCGTAATGGATTAGGTACTGTGGCCTAAACTGACTTAAATCTAAATTGAGGGATCATCTCCAAATTTTAACTCCAGCATTAGGTTGAATCCTATTTTTTTTCTTTATACTTTCAAGATTTAGTTTGGTTTACTTACAAAGGATGATCACATGCGGCTAACACGACTCAAAATTCTTCAAGGGCTTCTCATTTGGGTGGCACCGTGGCACAATGGTAAAGTTGCTGCCTTGCAGCGCCAGATATTCAGGTTTGATCCTAATTATGGGTGCTGATTGCATGGAGTTTGTACGTTCTCCCCATGACCTGCGTGGGTTTTTTCCGAGCGCTCTGGTTTCCTCCCGCACTCCAAATAAATACAGGTTTGTAGGTTAATTGACTCGGTAAAAATCGTAATTAGTCCCTCGTGTGTTGGATCGTGCTTGTGCATGGGGATCGCTAGTCGGCACAGATTTGGTGGGCCGAAGGGCCTGTTTCGATTTGAGATTTAGATTTAGAGATAAAGCGCAGAAACAGGCTCTTCGGCCCACCGGGTCCGTGCCGCCCAGCGATCCCCGCACACTAACACCCCCTAGGGACAATTTTTACATTTGCCCAGCCAATGAACCTACATACCTGTACGTCTTTGGAGTGTGGGAGGAAACCGAAGATCTCGGAGAAAACCCACACAGGTCACGGGGAGAACGTACAAACTCCGTACAGACGGCGCCCGTAGTCAGGATTGAACCTGAGTCTCCGGCGCTGCAGTCACTGTAAGGCAGCAACTCTACCGCTGCGCCACCGTGCCGCCGTTTCCGTGCCGTATCTGTAAACTAAACGAAACTAAACCAAACTAAACACTGTAACGTCCAAGTGCCAAACATATAGCCAAGGTATTCACAATTTGACAGAACTTCAAAGTCACCCATATTTCACAGGAGCCACAAACACTACAAAACTGAATTTTTGGGTAATCTTTCACATGGTTAAAGCATGCTTATATTAACAGTAAAAAAGTTTATTGAGTGATAATCCAGAGTTTATCACTGGAAAATGAATCTCATTAAGCATCATGCAGAGAATATTGGATACCAGTAATAATAAGAAAATAATCTTGTTGAGAGATTTAGATGAAACCAGAAAGCACAGGAGTAAACCCCAGTCAAATGAATCTTGAGATGAAATTATTTTAAATTACTCTCACATCAATTGTATTCTTGAGGGAGACATGAACAAACAAAATTAAATCTGCCAAAGATAATAATTGTGCCATCACGGGAAAAAAAGAAGGATTTTATATGCAAAATAAAGAAATTGCATTTATATAGCATCTGCCATAACTTCAGAACATTCCACAGTGGGCTATTGCCAATGGAGAACTTTGGACATGTAATAACTGTGAACAACGTCGCAGCCAAAACATAAACAGTAGGATCTACCAAACACCAAAGCAATAACAGGCAGAAGATTTACTTGATGTGCTTAAGCATGAAAACTACACGGCCATTCTTCAAAATGGCACCACCAGCATTGTCACCGCCAATTTACATCAGAGAGCAGACACAGCCTCAGTTACAGAATGAATCGCAAGTGAAAGTGGTAGAGGAGGGTACAAGTGCAAAAATTAACATAAAATTGGACAGGTACATGGAGAGGTAAGGTTTGGAGGGATCTGGGCCATGTGCAGGCAAGTGAGATTAGCTCTTTTGGGCAAATTGGCTGGCATAGACAGGTTGCACCAAAGGGCTTGTTTCTGTGCTATCCAACTTCATGACTCTGACTCTATGAGTGTAATGTCTCATCTAAAAAATGTCCAGCAACCTAGTGTGAAATTTGAAACATTTTAGGAGTCACGAGACCAAATGGACCCGTTGGGTTCAAACCTCTCCTGCATTGGTGCAGCAGCCCCCACCCAATATCCTTCCTCCCCCTCCCCTCCTCCCCTTCCCCTCCTCCCCTTCCCCTCCTCCCCTTCCCCTCCTCTCCTCCCCCCCTCTCCCTCCCTCCCCCTCCCTCCCCCTCCCTCCCTACCCCCCTCCCTCCCCCCCTCCCCCTCCCCCTCCTCCCTCCCCTTCCCCTCCCCTCCTCCTCACTCTCTCTCTCCCCCTCCCCCTCCCCTCCTCCCCTTCCCCTCCTCCCCTTCCCCTCCCCCTCCCCATCTCCCTCCCCTCCCTCTCCCCCCACTCCCTCCATCCTCCCCTCCCCCCTTTCCCTCCCCCCACTCCATCCCCCTCAACCCCCCTTTATCCCCCTCCCTCCCTCCCCCTCCTTCTCTCTTCCCCCTCCTTCCCCCCTCCCTCCACCCCCCTCCCTCCCTAGGAGATAGATTTAAACTTTAAAATGTGAATAACTTTAAAAATATATCACCAATTTCAATGAAACTTCTTCCATTAGCACCAAAGGGACGACGGTGAGTAAGGTGCGCCTAAAATTGTTGCGCTATCGTGTACCGTTTTGGCTGCAGTTCAGGAACAAACAAACAAATAAACGAGAGTTTTAGTATATAGATAGATGTTCAGTCTAGTTGGTACAGAAGAATTTTTAAATCTTTAAATTTTAACATTGAAAGTTTAGTTTTTTTTAACCTATTTGGCACAGAGAGGATTTCTGATTAACCTAAATTTGAGGAGAAGAAAGAAGTAAAGGGAAAAAAAACTGTGTAGTGGTCAATATTCTGCGCTGATTCAGTGATTTATTGCAGGAGATATTTATTTTTTAAGCCTAAATAAATAGTCTACATTGGCCTGTCAACTTCAACAGCCTTGCTTCCATTGTTGGAGATACGTTGAGACCTTTTGACTAGATGTTTAGTTTAGTTTAGTTTAGTTTAATTTAGTTTAGAGATACTGCGTGGAGACAGGCCCTTCGGCCCACCGAGTCCTCACCGACCAGCGATCCCCGCACATTAATACTATCCTACACACACGAGGGACAATTTACACATGCACCAAGCCAATTAACCTACAAACCTGTACGTCTTTGGAGTGTGGGAGGAAACCGAAGATCTCGGAGAAAACCCACGCGGTCATGGGGAGAACGTACAAACTCCGTACAGACAGCAAACATAGTCAGGATTGAACCCGGGTCTTCGGCGCTGCAAGCGCTGTAAGACAGCAACTCTACCGCTGCGCCACCATGCTGATCTTTTGACGTATTTTAAATTTACCTTCAGGAATATTCTTCCATAATTTTTTTGTCACAAAATATTCATAATCTCACTGAACAATCTTTTAGAATAGAGTTGACAATGTTTAAATTCTGCAGTCTCCAGGTTCTTGTAAAATATGTCAGTCAGGACAAAGCCATGGCTTATTAACAGAAGTTAGTTTACATTGGATTCTATTTCTTTATTTGAAGTTGTCAAAGTAAAATTACATACTGAAGTTGCAGATGATTCCTACTCACTCTTTGACTATGGGAGGCTTTTCCCATCTTCTTCATGGTGCCAGATATTGAAAACGTATCTGGATGGAGACCGACTGTAATTTACGTATAAGAAAATAACTGCAGATGCTGGTACAAACCGAAGGTATTTATTCACAAAATGCTGGAGTAACTCAGCAGGTCAGGCAGCATCTCAGGAGAGAAGGAATGGGTGACGTTTCGGGTCGAGACCCTTCTTCAGACTGAAGAAGGGTCTCGACCCGAAACGTCACCCATTCCTTCTCTCCCGAGATGCTGCCTGACCTGCTGAGTTACTCCAGCATTTTGTGAATAAATACCTCCGACTGTAATTGCTTGCCTTGATTAATTCTCCGCCAGGATTTTGGAGCTTTAAGTCATCTGGAATGCCACCACTTTACTGCGATGCCTGCTGGCTTCAATGGAAAAGTTATGGCAAAAGACGAAGTTATGGAAACACGGACTTGTTTTCCCTGTATCTGGATTCTGAGTTCTTTGCTCATTTTTGATTCGGAATTATTGCTTTCTTCCCAGGCAGTCCCTTAGGCTTCAAGATAACTTGCCTTCGCATCAGTTCCGTGGGTTCAGTCATAATTGATGAGGCCAATTTGAGGTCCGAAGACTCCTTCACGGATGGGGCATTTTATGGGGCGTTGGGAAAGGGGGAACACGGAGGGTTGCTGGTGAGGTGATGAATTTGAAAGAAAAAGCAACTTCTGAATTCTCCTCCAGTTCCTGACAACCCTAGCACAAACCAAAACATTTTACAACCATCCAACTGATTTCAAAGTGTAGTTACTGTTATCATGGTGCAACAGTTACCCCACAACCACAAAGGACAATGTGATAATGGCTAGATTTTACATTGTTGACTGAGAGAGAGATGTTAGAAAGGGAATTAACACAAATTCGCCAGGTAACTGTCCTACTCTTGTTTGAAATGATGCTGTAAGATCTTTTAAATCTTCCAGAGAGAGCTTCTTTTATCTCTTGACCAAAAGCTGGAACCACTGCCAAGCCAGTACTTGGTCACTGCTGCAGTGGGATTGTCAAGCAAGGGTGCATTGTGTCTCCCACCCTGTTTGCCATCTTCATGGCAGCCATTCTCCAGCTCACCAGCCAAAACCTGGCGCCAGGCATACACATTACTTACATCAGGTTCTTCAACGTGAACAAATTCAAGGCCAAGAGAAAGATCTCCACAACTTCCATCATGGGGCTTCGATGCCATTTTTACTCACATGCAAGATGATCTACAGCGCAGCCTTGATGCATCTGCAAACACATACTCCACCCCCGTTCTCACATCTTGCACTTACTTAGGTATCACAAAACGCTGGAGTAACTCAGCGGGTCAGGCAGCATCTCTGGAGAGAAGGAATGGGTGACGTTTCGGGTCGAGACCCTTCTTCAGTAATAGTAATAGTAATTGAGTAATAGAGTAATTGAGTAATTGAGTTGCCTTATTTGAGCCAGGGCATGGATGCTATCAGTCTGAAGAAGGGTCTCGACCCAAAACGTCACCCATTCCTTCTCTCCAGAGATGTTGCCTGACCCGCTGAGTTATTCCAGCATTTTGTGATACCTTTGATTTGTACCAGCATCTGCAGTTATTTTCCTACACAACTTGCTGCTCCACTGCGATTTCTCCTCAAGGTATGTCTACTTTGAAGAAGTTCGTCTCCTCTCTTCGGTCTGAAGAAGGGTCTCGACCCGAAATGTCACCCATTCCTTCTCTCCAGAGATGCCGCCTGTCCCGCTGTGACCCGTTGTACCAGCATCTGCAGTTATGTTCATACTTTCTTACACTTCCTTATCTCAGTATCTCCCCCACCCCTGACGCTCAGTCTGAAGAAGGATCTTGACCCGATACGTCACCCATTCCTCCTCTCCAGAGATGCCGCCTGTCCCACTGTCCAGCATTTTGTGTCTATCTTCGGTTTAAACCAGCATCTGCAGTTCCTTCCAACACAACACATACAAGCTCTTTGGTTTGGCCCTGAACATTAAAAAGACCAAAATCCTCCACCAGCAACCACATAAGAGCTTGCCATCACCTCCAACAATGCACGTAAACAGCAGCAGTCTGGAAGATCGCCATATCTTGGCTGCCATCTCTTCCTCAAAGCAGACCTCAGCAGTGGAACACATTATTGGCACTGCCTTGCAAGCAGGGCTTTTGCCTGGCTTGGAAGTAGAGACATTAACTTCTGTGACGTAAGACGTACAGGTATGTAGGTTAATTGGCTGGGTAAATGTAAAAATTGTCCCTAGTGGGTGTAGGATAGTGTTAATGTGCGGGGATCGCTGGGCGGCACGGACTTGGAGGGCCAAAAAGGCCTGTTTCCGGCTGTATATATATGATATGATGATATGATATGACATTCAAATGAGGACCAAGCTACTGATCTACAAAGCCATTTATTTCCCACCCTACTAAAAGGAGCTGAGACTTGGACCACCTACAGTAGGCACCTCAGAGCCCTCGAATCCTACCACCAGTAATGCCTCTGTACGATCCTGTGAATCAACTATGAAGGTAGACGCACTAACATCAGTGTGCTGGAAGAGGCTAACGTTGACGACGTCACCACCACAAGCATCAGCCACCAGCTCAGACGAACTAGCCATGTTGTCACGATGCCCAACTCCCATCCCTCCCATCCCTCAAAACTCCCAACCGCTGGCAGGACAGTGCCCCTAGAGGACAGAAGAAGAGACACAAGGGTGATATCAGCATCAATCTCCAAGAGTGCCACATCATCCTCACCAAATGAGAGAACAGAGCAACATGGAGAATAACTGTTCACAAGGGAGCTGAACTCCACGAAGACCTCAAACTGGCTGAAGAACACAAGCGCCTGCAATGAAAGGAGAGACTCACCACCAGGCAGACCCAACCACATCCCCCCACCAATACCACTCATCCGTGCCCACACTGCATTAACGTCTGTGGCTCCAGGACTGGCCACTTCAGCCACCTCAGAAAGGACCCACTAGGAGGACATTCATACTCATGATTGCCAATGATGAGAATGCCAGCCTCAATTGTGTGCTTACATCTCTTGGAAGGGGGTGGGCTTCCCAGATTACAAGATTACGACTCAAAAGTTGAAGTACCACCAAACCATTTTGTGGCTTCATGCCTGTTAGTGCATGGGGTAGAAAAGAGAAAAGGTGTTCCGTTAATACAATGCAGTCATCCTGCAGCTACATGCTCAGAAGATAATGCTGGTGGTGAATGGTGCTGGAGGACATTGGCCTCATGTCATGTGAGCTCGAGATTCTGGATCTAGAGCCACATGAAGAGGATGAACTCAAGAGCCTTATAACCCGCTGAGTTACTCCAGCTTTTTGTGTCTACCAAGAGCCTGATAGTCTGAATGGTCATCCAGGGAACCTACTCCAACTCACTTCAACATATCAACGTGTGATCACGAATTATCAAGGTTTGTGCCTGACTCATGCCCGAGCTATTCACCTTCACAAAGATACAGCGTGAACAAGCTCATTCATTGTGCTTCTGCTTCCCATTATGTATCTCTTCTAATTTTAATTTCCTCTAATATCAGCTAAAGTCAAAATCGCCACTGTGAATTTCTGGAGGTTCAGAGTAATATCTATTTTGTGGGGGAAAAAAATCAAGACTGGAGCACTATTCGCTGGCTATTGGCAAAAGAACTGAGAACAGCAGCACAGCAAATACTGGCAAAGTGAGGGGTCCAGAGGGTCGGAAACTGTCCTTTTATCTCAAAAGACTTTGGTTTGAAGGCAGCGCTAACTGCAGTGGTGCATACCTTGAGGGTCCTTTGATTGTGAATGAATTGAGTTTGGCCAGTAGTTCTTTGTGTGTTTAAGTCCACAGCACTTTGACATTAATTAGTACTGATATAACAGTCTCACAGCGAGAGGTCACAAGAACATCTGTTGGGAAAAATGGAAACGTCACATCGGTACAACAGAGGGTTCTCTTCTGAGGTTAAAAACAAAGAACGAGTTTCAAAGGAAACCGATGAGAACTTATCTAATTTCATCTGGGAATTGCTGTTTATTAAGTTTAGAGAACAGATACAAATGACAAGTTTACTTAGTCATGATGTCCCCTTCATTATTGCAACCAAAAATGCATTTATCAAAGACTGTCCCCTCTACACCTTAAATATTGTTATTGTTCACCTTAAATGTTGTTATTGTTTAACTTGTAAATCATGCCTCCGGGTGCTCCAGTTTCCTCCCATATCCCAAAGATGCGCAGGTTTGTAGGTTAATTGCCCCTAGTGTGCAGGGAGCGGATGAGAAAGTGGGATAACATAGAACTAGTGTGAACGGGTGATCGATGGCCAGCGTGGACTCGGTAGGCCGAAGGGCCTGTTTCAATGGTTCAATGGTTCAATGGTCCTTTATTGTCACCTGCACCGAGGTACAGTGAAATTTGATTTGCCATACAGTCATACATTGAAAAAAAGCAACAAGGTACATAACCACATAAAGTTTAAACATAGACTTAAACACGGCACGGTAGCGCAGCGGTAGAGTTGCTGCTTTACAGCGAATGCAGCGCCGGAGACTCAGGTTCGATCCTGACTACGGGTGCTGTACTGTAAGGAGTTTGTACGTTCTCCCCGTGACCTGCGTGGGTTTTCTCCGAGATCTTCGGTTTCCTCCCACACTCCAAAGACGTACAGGTATGTAGGTTAAATGGCTGGGTAAATGTAAAAAATTGTCTCTAGTGTGTGTAGGATAGTGTTAATGTGCGGGGATCACTGGGCGGCACGGACTTGGAGGGCCGAAAAGGCCTGTTTTCCGGCTGTATATATATGATATGATATGATATGATAGATAGAGCTCTTAAGGATAGGGGAGTCAGGGGGTATGGGGGGAAGGCAGGAACGGGGTACTGATTGAGAATGATCAGCCATGATCACATTGAATGGCGGTGCTGTCTCGAAGGGCCAAATGGCCTACTCCTGCACCTATTGTCTATTGTCTATTGTCTAAACAGCCACCAGAGCAGCGTGTGAGAATCCCACACAGGGCACACAGCATAAGCAGAGACCCACAGCCATCAGTTTAATGTCCGGGCCACACACGCGCTCCTTCACCGTGATGTGACCAGAGTTGTACCGACCCACTGTCACTCTCTCTGCAGTCCCTGTCCGCCCTTGCAGTCAGAAAGCCGTCCCCACTCGCACCAGACTCCCGGATGTCCTCACGGAGCCATATCCCCGCAAACACTGAGACGGATTTCCACGTTGTATCTCAAAACTAAACTTAACCCAATGAGCCTGCCGTGTTGGGACAAAGGAGCCCTCGTTGGACCCTTGGACACAGTCATATGAAAACATGCAAACTCCACACAGATAGCACTGGAGGCCAGGGTTGAACTCAGGTTGCAGGATTGGTGAGATGGCAGCTCTCCTTGCCACACCACCATGCTGCTTGCAAATCTCTGCAAAAAAAGTGCTAATTTTTATTGATCAATTTGTGCAGTTCACTTTGCCCACCAGAGAAGAATGCCACGATCAGTGACATATTTCCTTGTCACGATTATTCATTTTATTTTGCAGATTATCATATCAGCAGGATTGCAGATATTTCTCGCTGAAGTGTGCGTTAATGTTTTGCACAGCGCAGAATAATTTCCTGACTACCCTTTCCCAGCTCATGGAGTCTCCTACAAAGCATTGAGAAGCAGCACATACCGCAGATATTTTAACAGAGATAGCAAAATGACATAAACGTTGTGAAAACATTAATAATTTAGAGAAAAGATAAGAGTTTTGTTCAAGGAAAATAGATGATGACAAAACCACCCAATCTGATACTATCTTATAAACCCTGACCCTGCAAATACACTGGGACAAGGTGTACTTTTTGGCAGCGATATTCGGACTGATTTTTGTTGTATCGTACAGCAATACTAGGTATTTATGGGCAGTCACATACATTTGCTATGAATTTTGTACTGAGTTAAAATCACAAATGCTTTTAGCTTTCTACTTCTGTTCTGCAAACATGAAAGTAAATCTGAAGTAGTGTTTGACAGGATCATTTTGCAAGACGGCATAACCACTGAAGGCCTTTAAAGCTCCCACTCTCAAATATATGTAAGAATGTATGAAAATAAAATCCGTCTGACGTGTCCAATTTAATCCATCTTTCTGCAGCAAAAGAGTGGCCATTTTAAACATTTCCCATTCATAAAAGATCCAAATCTCAGCTGGATCAAAGAGTCTCCAAGAGGTTCCTGCATTCGCTAACTGTGACTGTGCTCCCATCCAGGGTCACTTCCCTCAGCTTCCTTCACTCACATAGATGGATCAAGTCTGATCTCTCTTGCCCTCGGCATCCTGGAGTTAGGCTGCAAGGTGGAGAGGCAGAGTAGGCCTCAAGTGGTATATAATATAAAGCGCCACCCCCCCCCTCTCAGTTCAGTTCACTTCAGTTTAGTTTATTGTCATGTGTACATGTTACAGTGAAAAGCTTTTGTTGCATGCTAACCAGTCAGCAGAAAGACATTACATGCTTACAATCGAGCCATTTACAGTGTATAGATGATAAGGGAATAAGGTTTGGTGCAAGGTAAAGCCTTCCCCCCCCCCCCCCTCCACCCAGAACACCCTCGACAAGTATTGACAAAAAGAAAGATTGGAACAGAGCTCTGTCTGCTGTCAAAGTTTTTTATAATTATTACTTTTTGTTGTTTAGATGGTCTTTTAGGATTATGCATTATTTGGACATAAAGAACTGAAAATGCTGGTTTACAAAAAATGACACAAAGTGCCTGGGTAACTCGGCATCTTTTCTCTTCCCGACCCAAAACGCCGCCTACCCGTGTTCTCCAGAGATGTTGCCTGACCCATTGAGTTACTCCAGCACGATGTACACTCTTTTTGAGCATTATTTATTTCCACTCTGGACTGGCTGATGAGGCCGATGTGGGTTTCACAAACGATGCCATGGCTGAAGCAACAGATGTGGCCAGGGTGGAAGGGCGAGTGGTGTGAGAGCTGGTGCCGTGTGTTGGGGTTCTGCATGCTACTAAGAGCCATCTCTAATGCTTTTTCCCCATTTTGAGTGGTTGCAGGCCACATGACAGTGCGGATGTTGCACCTTTCCCAGAGCCTTTGAAAACATCAATGAAGCATTTTTACTGTCCACCTGGTAATATTTTGCCATTAGTGAGGCAAGTGCCCGCTTCTGGTCCCTGGTGTTAAGCAAGTGGGAGAATACTCTCAGAGTGGCTGGGAGTATTGGAAGGGCCATTATTGGGGATCGTGGCCTCGGTGAGGATGTTGATGCTTATTCACAAAATGCTGGAGTAACTCAGCAGGTCAGGCAGCATCTCGGGAGAGAAGGAATGGGTGACGTTTTGGGTCGAGACCCTTCTTCAGTCTGATGGTCTCGACCCGAAATGTCACCCATTCCTTCTCTCCAGAGATGCTGCCTGACCTGCTGAGTTACTCCAGCATTTTGTGAATAAATACCTTTCTATTTGTACCAGCATCTGCAGTTATTTTCTTATACTACATGTTGATGCTTATTATCCCTTATCTGACCAGAGGATTTGGAAGATTTTGTGGAGACAGTGTTTATGGTACGAATCTCGTGCTTTGAGGTGATGGCGTGTGGGATCCGTTTTTCAGAAGAGGACAGGGTTTATTGCTCAGTAGACTATGAGGTTTGTTTCAGATTTGAAGGTCTATTCCTCAAGGACTCTTCATCTGTTGAGCAAAGGCTGTGCCAGTGCACCGAAGGCACTGGTGAACTTCATTGTGAGTGCCACCCTTTGCTGAGAAAATGCTCTTGGGCTGAGAACTATATCTTTCCATTAGCACTACTTGTTGTACTTGAGTCCGGCTTGATTGGATAGCAAAGCTTTTCACCATACCTCTTCACACAATAGTGACAATAGTAAACCTGAAATGAGAGACAGTCGTTGTTATTCCCCAGGGTCTCGTTGTGGACCTTTATTTTTGAAGTGCTGATGCACATCAAAGTCAATGTGTGAGAGTGCCTTTGTATAGCTGAAGTTTCATACTTCAGTGAAAGAATCGATGAGGATTTGGAAAGTGGCCTCTGGATGTACACAGATGTAACCCTCGTCTGCCATCTTGTTCCTTCACCAAGGTTAGAGTCAACAAGGTTCTGGAGGGGAGCTGATGGATTTTGAACAGCTTCCCATTCATGCTGTAGATAAACTGCACTCCCATCGAAACAGAAGTGGCCTGAATCATCAGCAGGAGCGGATGTATGTAAGCTGAGATGCACGCAAGCACATGTACATCTGCCTGCATGGTTGAATGTTCACTGTTCCCCGCAGAACCACCAGCCACAGCCAGCAAGTTTTGTCTGAAGAAGGGTCTCGAGCCGAAACGTCACCCATTCAGAATTGCCGCCTGTCCCGCCGAGTTACTCCAGCATTTTGTGTCTATCTTCGGTGTGAACCAGCATCTGAGGTCCTTCCTATAGAGCAAGTTTTAGCCTTGGTTACAAAATGTAAAGACTGAAAACCATTGGATACTTGGTTTCACGAAACAGCTGTTTTATGCAAAATTTGTGAAAAAAAAGTTCTTGAAAATGATCGAGCGGCACAGTGGCGCAGCGGTAGAGTTGCTGCCTTACAGCGGCAGAGACCCCGGTTCGATCCTGACCACTACTGCTGTCTGTACGGAGTTTGTATATTCTCCCGTGACCACTTGGGTTTTCCTCAGGATGCTCAGGTTTCCTCCCACACTCCAAATATGTTCAGGTTTGTAGGTTAATTGGCTTCTGTAAAGATTGTAAATTGTCTCTAGTGTGTCGGATAGTGCTAGTGTACAGGAATCACTGGTCGGCGCAAACTCGGTGGGCCGGATGTCCAATCTCCACGCTGTATCTCCAAACTAAAACTAAACTAAACTAAACCAGGATTTGATGGTAAATTAAACTAAACCAGGAATTGATGGTAAATTAAACTAAACCAGGATTTGATGGTAAATTAAACTAAACCAGGATTTGATGGTAAATTAAACTAAACCAGGAATTGATGGTAAATTAAACTAAACCAGGAATTGATGGTAAATTAAACTAAACCAGGATTTGATGGTAAATTAAACTAAACCAGGAATTGATGGTAAATTAAACTAAACCAGAATTTGATGGTAAATTAAACTAAACCAGAATTTGATGGTAAATTAAACTCAACCAGGATTTGTCTCAGGCCTGCCACTTCCCAATTCATGAAGATTTTTTTGCATCTTTTCCCATTCCTCCATTTTGCTGATTGGTTAGGATCACACAGAATGTCATTATTATTATTCGACATCTTGTACGCATTATATGCAGAATATAAAGTACTTGAGAGAAATTCAAAGCAGTCACCTCTTTGCAGGAATTCAGATGTCATTGTAAATTATGGAAGTTCATAACTGCCATTTGAACCCCAGCATGAGATTCCAGCCTGAGTTTCACTCTTAAGTTTCTGTTCTTTAATCGCACGCTGCCATTAATCAAATGAATTTGTTCTCTACTTGGTGAAACTATGTCAAACCTCGAGCAGTGGTCGTGACAAATAAAGGAGCCCCCTAGCTTGATGAGCTCTCTCATCAGTGGCCTGGATGGCAAGATGATACCATGATAGGATGATTTGTCAGCATCGCAGCAAGGGCAAAAATGAATGATCCAGTCCGAGCCTAAATTCCCAACAGAAGAAGCTCGAGTGCTTTGCAAGACATGTGCGAATGGTTGGGTTTCTGATGAACAGCACCACATTTCATTGCGGTGGAAAGATAGTCGGCAAACGTGGCTTATGTGCGCAATGTTGTGGACAGGTGTAGTAGATTAAAACGAACAACCTCTCAAATGTGTATGACCAAGAGTGGTTGGAGACATGCCATGGCCTTTCACATAATGGCTTGTCAGCCCTTAGCCAAGCACGGAACGGGTGGAAACAGGAAGCCTCCGTTTAGGGTGTAAAGAAAGTACATAGAGCCATGCACAGCTGTGAGCAAGGTATAACGTGGCACTGGGTATAGCTTGGGGAACTTATTCATGCATTAACAGTTGAGCCTCCACTGCCTGGTCCCAAGGCTCTGCATGCCCACAGTATCCTCTCTCCTCCCCACTTCACCCTTCCTTAAGACATAGCTTAAAACTCATCTCTTTCACCAAGTATTTGGTCTACTGTCCTGATTATGCCGCTGAGATGCATCTTGAGACAATTTATTCTGAGCTATGCAGAAACAAAAGGTTTCTGTAGGTGATACATTACGTCCAACTCTGCCAATACCTTTAAACAGTAAGCAATATAATTCTTCAAAGAAGCATAGGACTGAAAACAATGAAGCAGAAACTCATCCTTCACAAGTTCACAAGTTATAGCACTAGAATTAGGGCATTCGGCCCATCGTGTCTACTCTGCCATTCAATCATGGCTGATCTCTGCCACCTAATCCAATTTTCCTGCCTTCTCCCCATAACCTTTGAAACCCGTTCTGATCAATAATTTGTCTATCTGCAGGAGGACCTCCTTGCTCCTAACCTCAAATCCTCGTGCAAGAAGGCCAACTTGCCATTTGCTTTCTTCACTGCCTGCTGTACCTGCATGCTTACGTTCAGTGACTGCTGTACAAGCACACCCAGGTCTCGTTGCACCTCTCCTTCTAATCTGACACCATTCAGATAATAATCTGCCTTCCTGTTCTTGCCGCCAAAGTGGATAACCTCACATTTATCCACATTATACTGCATCTGCCATGTTTCTGCCCACTCACCCAACCTGTCCAAATCACCCTGCAGCCTCATAGCATCCTCCTCGCAGCTCACACTGCCACCCAACTTTGTGTCATCCGCAAACCTAAGAGATGTTACATTTAATTCCCTCGTCTAAATCGTTAATATACATTGTTAACAACCAGGGTCCCAGCGCCGAGCCTTGCGGTACCCTGCTAGTCACTGCCTGCCATTCAGAAAAGGACACGTTAATTCCTACTCTTTGCTTCCTGTCTGCCAACCAGTTCTCCATCCACGTCAATAACATACCCCTAATACCATGTGCTCTAATTTTGCACACTAATCGCTTGTGTGGGACCTTGTCAAAGGTTTTTTGAAAGTCCAGATACACCACATCCACTGGCTCTCCCTTATCCGTTCTACTTGTTACAACCTCAAAAATTCTAAAGGATTAGTCAAGCATGATTCCCCCTTCATAAACCCATGCTGACTTTGACCGACCCCGCCACTGCTTTCCAAATGCGCTGCTATAACATCTTTAATAATCGACTCAAGCATCTTCTGCCTTCAGTCCCAACAGTTTACCTAACACCATTTTCTGACTAATGTGTGGATTCCCTTCAGTTCTTCCCTCCCACTAGATCCTCGGTCCCCTAGGATTTAGTGGAGATTGTTTGTGTCTTCCTTAGTGAACCAAAGTACTCGTTAAACTGTTCGGCCATTTCCTTGTTTCCCATTATAAGATCACCTGTCTCTGACTATAAGGGACCTACATTCGTCTTCACTAATCTTTTCCTTTTTACATACCTATAGAAAATTTTATAGTCAGCTTTTATATTCCCCGCATGCTTTCTTTCATGCTCTTTCTTTCATCCTCTGTTGCGTTCTAAATTTCTCCCAGTCCTCTGGTTTGCCGTTTCTTCTGGCCAATTTATATGCCTCTTCCTTGGCTTTAACACAATCGTTTACTTGCAACATCAGCCACGGGTTGAGCAGCATTCACAGTTTTATTTTTTCACCAAACAGGGATGAGCAATTTCTGGAGTTCATCCATGCAGTCTTTAAATCTTTGCCATTGCATCTGCACTGTCAACCCTGTAAGTATAATTTGCCAGTCCATCCTAGCCAATTTCCGTCTCATTGAAGGTATGAAGTCTCCTTTATTCAATTTCAGGACCCTAGTCTCTGAATTAACCGTGTCACTCTCCATCCTAATGCAGAATTCCACCATATTATGGTCACTGTTGCCCAAGGGGCCTTGCACAACAAGATCGCTAACTAATCCTCCCACATTACACAATACCCAGTTTGGGAAGGCCTGCACTCTCCTCTACATATTAGTTTAAAAACTCATCCTGTATACATTCCAGGAAATCCTCCTCCTTAGCACTGTTACCAATTTGGTTGGCCCAATCTAAATGTAGATTAAAGTCACCCACGATAACTGCTGTACCTTTGCTACACGCATCCCTAATTTCCTGCTTGATGTGATCCCCACCCTCCCTACTGCTGTTTGGTGGTCTGTATACCACCCCAACAAGGGTTTTCTGCCCTTGGCTATTTCGCAGTTCTACCCATACCGATTCTACTCCTTGCTACTGCATTAATCTCCTCTTTAACCAGCAATGCCACCCCACCTCCTCTTCCTTTCTGTCTATCCTTCCTGAATATCGAACACCCCTGCATGTTTAGCTCCCAGCCTTGGTCACCCTGGAGCCATGTCTCCCTAATCCCAACTATATCACATCCCTTAACTACTAACTGCGCATACAATTCATCCACCTTATTTCGAATGCTCCTCGCATTTAGGCACAAAGCTTTCAGGTTAGTTTTTCTTATCTCCCTTCTACCTTTTGCTTCTGTCCACCCTCTTATGGCCCTCTGTCTCCTTGCTTTGGGTCCCACCCCCTGCCCTGTTAGTATTACCGTGGCCTTTCCTAAACTCTCTTTCCTTTAGCTGCACGGATACACGTCCATGTTGTAGACTCCACCCCCCACCTTTTTAGTTTAAATCCACCCGTGTAGGAAGGAACAGCAGACGCAGGTTTAAACTGAAGATAGGCACCAAATGCTGGAGTGACTCAGGCTCAAGAAGGGTCTCGGCCCGAAACGTCACCCATTCACTCTCTCCAGGGATGCTGCCTGTCCTGCTGAGTTACTCCGGCATTTTGTGTCTCTAAATGGTTATGTAACATGGTAATTCTCATATTTGCATCGATTTCCATTAATTCAAATGTATTCATTACATGTGTAGGAAAGAACTGCAGATGCTGGTTTAAATCAGAGGTGGACACAAAATGATGGATGCTGCCTGTCCCGCTGAGTTACTCCAGCATTTTGTGTCTACCTTGTATTTATTACATCATGGATTAAACCAATATACATATTTCCAAACTAGGGACACTCGTGATGGTCGTTGTCAGTAGCCTGTGAACAATGTTTGAGCAATAACCAAACTGCTAGGGGAGCTCAGCAGGTCAGGCAGCATCCTGTCACGGTTTATTCCGAGCAGCTTCGTCACAGAGGACTCTGTGATCTACGGACTGTTCCCAGGGACGCATTCAGAGACTGACATCGAGTGCTGCTGGAAGGTCATCAACTTGGTGAAAGACGCTCTTTGGTCTGCCCGAGCTTTGTTGACCTCCCAGCGGAGCGAGCTGTCCGTGGGGGAATGTTGCCGACTGGCCCGCTGCAGACTGCAGGAGTGCGTGCTGAGGGACGCACTGAAGCTTGGTGCAGCCAACGCCAAGGCCCTGTGGGGGAGGACCACAGTCTAGGGTCCTTCCGCTGCTGGACATGGGGGGGGGGGGGGGACAGGGTGTGGTGGAGAGAGACGCCCCTCCAAATAAGGGACGGGATTCCACGCCAGTGGGCCACAAGAGTGGCAAGGGTGGGGGGTAATTTTGTGGAATTGGTGTGTTGAATATCTGTATTGAATGCATGTACAGCCTCTGAGAATGTTGGGTGGAGTTTTGGAAGGAACACGTTTTGTATATATTTATTTCTTGAATAAAGTATTTTTTAGATAATTTAAAAAAAAAAGTCAGGCAGCATCTGTGGAGGGAAATGGAGAGACAACATTTCAGATCAGGACCTTTCTTCAGTCTGGAATGAAGAAGGATTCTGACCCAAAACGTCATCAGTCACTCCTCTCCACATATGCTGCCTGATCCACTGAGTTCCTTCAGCAGTTAGTTGTTTTGCTCAAAATCCCTGCATCTGCAGCCTCCAGTGTATCGTGTGATGACTCACACTTCCACAACTACCGTTTTGATTGCCCTTCAGCTCACCATGGTATGAGCGTTACTAATATATCTCAGCTACGTATGCACTTAGACTAAGAGCGCCAAACTGGGTCCTTGTAGGGCCAACAACGTTCATTATTCATAATGCCGAAGGCACGTTATGTCTTTTTTCCCCTTGGAAAATGTGGAGTATCAGAATCGCTCATGCTTCAAGTTTGGCAGTGGAGTTACAACGCTGCTTCCAACCACATGCTTCCAACCACATGCATCGGCTTTCTACCCCTCTGCTCTGGAATATTGCATCTTTCAAGCAACGTTCTCCTCGGCTTCCCTGAAACATTCCGAGTCCAATAAAACAGTAGTTTGTGTTTGTCACATTTAATAGAAACCATACATATTTTTTTTAATTAAAAAGTAGATTGTGTACCTCAGGGATCTGGGTAGGACTCAAGCCCAGAAAGCAGAGGAGAAATTCTTTTCTCACTGGTGGTTGGCAAGGGTCAGAGTAAAATGAGTTCTGGCAGTCTCAATCCAGTTCCCAGTAGGCAAGTCCACTGCATAACATTTGCCCTGAATTCTGCAGCAATTTACACTAACTTAATGCTGCTGCTCTGCTGGGAGACCAGGGGATTATAAAGTCTGGAGATCAGACATGGTGCGATGGTACATATAGGGTGTCTTCATCCTTACCTCCTGCTGTCACAGCTCGCAAACTTACATTCTCAGCAGTTTGCCGCCAGCGACTGGGAATGCTAAAAAGCAATACCTCTGGGCTCATAAGATCTGATTTTAACCTTGCCTGTTTGCACCAAACAGGGGTTAAAATGACAGTGGGGGGATTGTGTGCTCACGCCGACATTGTAACTGCGAGACGGGTGACAGCGTGGACGCTGGAGGCCAGCGAGAGGTGGAGGGAGGCCTGATTAAAATGTGGAAGTCACGGTCAAGGGACATCACTGACATGGCGTCAAGGCACATTTTCGGCTGAAAGCCACCACGGACCCTCGGCGCATCAAAGCTGCAAGAGGGAACAATCGCAGCGAGACACCAACACTGCCGAACGACTCCGGGAAAGCTGAATTATGAAATCTCCCCGGAGAGCAGGTGGGGCGGCAGTGGAGCACTAAGCTGGGGGAGGAAACCCTGGAGCTTCACCTGCAACGTTCCCCTGATTCTCCACTTCGGCTCTGCAGCTCCCACATCTCTGACCCACCGGCCCCTGATTGTCAGGAAGTCTGCCACTAACATCCGTCTGATCCCAAGCCTGCATGAACTCAATCCCGCTGACCCTGAGGGAGGGACATATCTCATGGGGCACCTAGGAGCGAGAGTCAGGGAAGGGCTGCCTCCAAGCCCACCCACGTCGTCCCAAACCAGGTTCAGAACGAGGTGTGTGACACACAAGGGGGGGGGGGGAATAGAAATTATATTCACCACAAGTAGGCATTTGGCTGCAGTGAAGAAAAAAAACAAGCACTGGCGAGAAGATGCTGTGTGGTCTTACAGTCCAATAATTAAATGGTGCCATACATCTTTAGGGATAGTTCGACTGCATGACCTGTGTCAGGCAATATAGATGTAACACGAGCGGCAAAATTCCAGTTAATGAACTGCAAGTAATTCACTTTCTGAGGCGACGTAAGACTGCCTGGAGGAAGAAGTCTCACCCCATTTCACCTTCACACTGGTCCCTCTGCAACCATTATCACTACATAGCTGACTGTTGGCATTTTTCACTAGAACTGGTAAGCCAGTTTTAAGACCTGCGCATGCATGTTTACATTTACAGTTCCTTGCTATGCTTCATCTGAGAGAATTCCAAGCAGTCAGAATTAGCTCAGGCCAGTCTCAGTAAGTACAGTGCCAGCCACAAACAATTACATTCCACTCTTCAATGTGCACCCAGCAAATAAATAATCAGTGGCCCAGAAACAATTGCAAACAATTGCAATAACTCTCTTGATGTTGCATCGTTTTCTGTTTCAACCGGCTTTGATCATAGATCCTGAATCCCCACCATGCCCAGATATTAGCTGTAACTTTGACAAGGGGGCGGCACAGTGGTGCAGCAGTAGAGTTGTTGCCTTGCAGCGCCAGAGACCTCGGTTCGATCCCGGCGATGGGTGCTGTTTGTGCAGAGTTTGTGTATTCTCCCCGTGACCGCACGGGCATTCTCCAGGTGCTCCGGTATCTTCCAACACACCAAAGACGTACAGGTTTGCAGGTTAATTGGCTTCGGTTAAATTGAAAATTGTCCCTAGTGTGTGGAGGATAGTGTTAGTGCACGGGGATCGCTGGTCGGCACGGACTCGGTGGGCCGAAGGGCCTGTTTCCACGCTGTATAGACTAGCTTTAAAGTCAGCCATAATAAGGAAAACGTGATCTAGACCATCCACGTCATGAGGTAGCCTAAGCAGGGATTGCGATCGTGACGGCCATTACCTCTTGAGTCAGGGCATGAACTAGAGAAGACCATTGTAGGAGTTCCTAAAAGTTCAATTTTAGTTTGGCATACCACACGAAGCTCAACCTCCTCCCTCAAGTCTGATATTTTTAATTGAGGCAAGCGTTTCCATCCTATTCCTTCTCCACTGCTGGTCAATGCTTTCTGTTCCTGGAGGCTCCTTTTCCCATGATGAAGCCCTCACATCTAAAATCTCCACCTGCTTAAAATGCTTAACATTCATCCCACACTGTCACCACTTCCAAACATCCACACGGTCTGCCGGACCCTGTGTAATTTGATTCCCATTTTCCTGCCTTCACCTTCAAAATACTCCCTGATCTGATCTGTCCTTGGTGATCTCATTCAGCACATGTGGGCTCATGCAACATGAAGCCGCTCTTTGTGTTTTTCCCCTCCTCCAGTCATTCAGACCATTCAGCCCATCATATCCGTGCTGGGCCCTTTGTTTTGGTTTCCCCACTTAGTCCTTTTCACAAATTCAGCCTCAGATTTCAGAGACTGTTGTTTCTCTTCTACTCTCAGAAACCAGAAAGGGCGGCACGGTGGCGCAGCGGTAGAGTTGCCGCCTTACAGCGAATGCAGCGCCGGAGACTCAGGTTCGATCCTGACTACGGGCGCCGTCTGTATGGAGTTTGTACGTTCTCCCCGTGACCTGCGTGGGTTTTCTCCGAGATCTTCGGTTTCCTCCCACACTCCAAAGACGCACAGGTTTGTAGGTTAATTGACTGGGTAAATGTAAAAAATTGTCCTTAGTGTGTGTAGGATAGTGTTAGTGTGTGGGGATCGCTGGGCGGCGCGGACTCGGTGGGCCGAATGGCCTGTTTCCGCGCTGTATCTCTAAATCTAAAAAGAAAATTTAAAAAATCTAAAACCTCCAAAATATCCTCCCCACATCGCTGTGCCTTCTGACGTCCTGGGCCGAACCAAAGACGTAAAAGAATCATCAAAATATAGATGCTTTATGTCCACTGCTGAGAAGTCATTCAAAATGCTGAATAAAATTACATGGAGACACTGCAGGAGTTGAGAGTGATGCAATCAACCATTGTATGGGACATTGTGAGAGGAAATACGTGAGGAATATTAACAGCAGTGGTGAATCATAAAAAGTGTACAACTTCACAGCTCAGCAGGTGGCCACTCGGTCCATCATGTCCGTGTCACTGAAAGGGAACTATTGAGGCTAATCCCCATCACGCCTTTTGATCCACTGCAGATAAAGTGCCCTTCCAGGAACTTGGCAATGTAATGTTTTGCCACCACATCCTTTCAGGTAACAAGTTCAAAACTAAAAATTAAAATGATCTTTGCTCACATTCCCTTCAATCATTCTATCTATTACCTTAAAATCTATGTCCCCTAGTTTTTAATTTCTTTAAAGGGATTGTATGGTTCCTATTCACCTTTTTAAAGGACTCATAATTAAACGTATCCAGTCCTGACAGCATCCTGCTGAATCTCCATTGTACCCTTTCTGTTGCTACCATATATTTCCTGTGATGAAATGTTTCTTTACACAGCACATTAGCACAAAGCCAATTTTTGTCCTAAATATTTAGCCATCGTAGCCATCTCATTTACATCCCCTGCTGCCTTCAGGTAATCTGTGAGCAGACAGCTGGAGATCCCTTGGCACCACTATGTTTCTCAGTATGCTGCCATTTAGTGTGTATTCCCCAGCCTCATTTGCCTCTCCTCAGTGCACGACCTCTCACTTCTGTGCATTGACTTGCATTTGCCCTCAACTGCCCAACTGATCAGCCCGTGTTATCCTCCAGCAATTTACAGTGTTCCCCTTCAACGTCAAAACCGCCCAGTTTATTTTTCTATGAGCTTGTAGAATACGAAGGAATAGACAGGCCCATATACATTCAGAGGTGTTAGAAGTGCACTGAAAGAAAGCAGGTATATGCAGCAGAAAGCTAGCACCTATTCCTTTTCTCCAGAAATGCTGCCTGACCCGCTGAGCAATTGCAGCATTTTGTGTCTTTCTCCAGGTATATATACATATATATAAGTTGATTCAATAGAACAAACTAATTCTCCTGCCTCTAATCCTCTCTCTTCCCCCTTGTTTTGCTTCAGTTTTTGTCCACTGTATTTCTGCCATTAACGTAACCATTGAGACAACTGGCAACACATGAGGTACAGCAGAAATGCGTCTCTGTGGTTTGGTGCCCATGTAAAGGAAGGCTACTTTGGAGTAGTTGACTCCATGCTTTAATAAGTTCCTCATTCGTTGGTGCCTCAGCAATTGTGTGATAAATGGATTGGACCTGAAAAATCCCCAACTGATACATTCTGTCATTCCTCCAGACTGCCATGAAAATCTGAGCTCGGGACTAAATTAAACAATAGACCATAAATCATTTAGGTTTATGTCTTTTAATAATCTAATAACAAAGCACGTGTTCTGTATGAAAAGAAAGCTAAATCTTGACAAGCAATGGAATAGTCAGTGAACTGCATAAAAAGTTCCCATGGGGTTTAAGGTAGTCTTCCCTGACTTTCCAAGTTTCTTTTTTTCTCGGTTTATGTAAAGGAGTGCAGCTGTTTATAACAGACCATATTAATTATTCGCCATTCTACATCATATAGCTTAAAGATGTTATTAATACTTCAGTAAAGAAAGCTGTTGTAATATGAGTCAGTACCAGACATATGACACCAAAACAGCTTAGCCAAAGAGCTGTTAGCAAAGCCTTTGTTGGAACAAGGGATAGTCAACTGATTTTCACTAACTTAACCAAAGGGACAAAAATTGGCTTTGTGCTATCAATAATGAAACACATATGGTCAGATAATATTGATTAAGAGCCATGAATAAACTTAATTCTGCCAAGTCTGAACCTGCAATTCATTAATTATGAATGTTATTGATGGAAACCATAATGAAAAGAGATGATGCTGTCTTGGTCACAGGTTCAGATTCTTTCCATTAAAGCAAGCACAAAAGTATCTATCATTAATGAACAATGTGGCTAGACAAAGAAAATAAGATACAGACCCATAATGGCCTTTATAACCTGTCGCTCAAGCTTCGAACAAACAGCAAGAAGGGAAAACCAGCTGTAGCTTGATTTTAATTAAGTCTGTAAGATTCATCAATATTTGTTACACAGAATATTCTGGATCTTTCTTGGCAGCATCTGCACATCAGTCATTGTGGTCACATTGCTCTCAGAATCAGAGTCATAAAGTCTTACGAACAGTCAACACTGGGTTAGTTTCAACATGTGGTCATTTAGCACAAACCAGATGCAGCTGGGATTGTAGCTAGTGGCTTCTTGCCTGCATTGAGCATGGATTGATTAAATAATAAAGAAATAGCTGTTTTTATTACGACTGCAAAAGAACTGCAGCTTGCCGATTTAAATTACACACCAATTTTGAAATCATCGGTGTGTTTTTCATCCGATAGTTTATTTACTTCTCTGGCACCACGGATGAAAACTGCACTTGCATAGTTGTATGCCGAGTCCGAAACTTGTAAGTTGTAGACGAAGTTTATTGCAGCCGCAATACACGAATACAAAGTCAAAACAACAAGTTACAGGACAACCAATATAAACTTACTGTCTTCCTTGAAGACTTCGCCGAACTGGCTAAATCGGGCGCCAAACGCGCACCTGACATCGCTGGCCAATCAGCGATGTCGTTCCCTGGACCAATCCCCACGGTCGCGCTCCCACGTGACCTCGCTGGCCAATCCGAGGGTTCGACGACCTGGACCATTCTCTATGGTCGCTACATGACCCCCCCCAGAACCCGAGGTGCGGAACCTAGCAGGGAGCCGGATTTCGCGACCATAACGAGTACGGAGAGGGACAGCCTGAACCACAGGAGCCGGAGGTTCCGGACTTGGTGGAACAGCCGGCACGAGAGGTTCTGGAGGAACTACCGGCACGGGGGGTCCTAGAGGAACTGCCGAAACGGGGGGTCCTAGGGGAACTGCCGAAACGGGGGGTCCTGGAGGAACTGTCGGAACGGGGGTTTGTGGACTGGGCGGAACTAACGGAGGTCGGCCTCTTCTAGGGGTTTGACCGACCAGGACTGGTTGATCCGGGTCCAAATGGGCAGGTTTGAGCCGGGACACCGAGACGAGTTCACTCTTGCCGCCCATGTCTAAGGTGAAAGTAGCCGTTCCCTTACGTAAAACCCGGAACGGCCCTTGATAGACTCTCTGCAACGGGGCGCGATGGGCATCTTTACGCAAAAAAACAAGCTCACAGTCCTTCAGGGAAGACGGTTCATGTACCATAGGACACCCATGACGTGAAGTTGGTACTGGAGCCAGGGAGCCCACCCGTTCCCGGAGAGATGCTAACGCTGCTGGGACTGTAGGGAGCAGGGCTGAAGGGTCCGGAAACAGATCTCCGGGTACTCGAAGGGTCGAGCCATATACCAGCTCTGCGGACGACGCACCGAGATCTGGCTTAGGAGCAGTCCGGATGCCCAAAAGAACCCAAGGGAGTTGGTCTACCCAGTCCGGGCCTTCAAGCCTTGCACTGAGGGACGCCTTAAGTTGGCGGTGGAACCTTTCTACGAGTCCATTTGCCTGGGGGTGATATGCAGTTGTGGGTTGTAATTTGGACCCGTACAGTTCCGCCAGCGCGGCCCAGAGGGACGAAGTGAACTGTGGCCCTCTGTCAGTTGTAATAACTGCCGGGACCCCGAAACGAGCTACCCAATGAAGGGCCAAAGCCCTAGCACAAGACGCGGACGAAATATCAAACAATGGGAAAGCCTCTGGCCACCGGGTGAACCGATCCACCACCGTGAGGAGGTGGGTGTAGCCCCGGGAGGAAGGCAAAGGCCCGACCAAATCCACGTGGATGTGGAAAAAACGAAAAGCCGGGACTTCGAAATCCTGTACGGGGGGCTGGACGTGGCGCTGGACTTTAGCGGTCTGACAGGGCACGCAGGAACGTGCCCACCCCGCTACCTGTTTCCGCAGGCCATGCCAGACAAACCTCGCTGCCACCAAAGCAGAGGTGGAGCGGATGGACGGGTGCGCCAGCCCATGAATGGCATCGAAAACCCGGCGCTGAAGGGAGGGCGGTACTACCGGCCTGGGACGAGGAAGAGAAACATCGCACCAGACTTTCGTGCCCTCCGACCCACAAGCTACCTGGGCCAACTTGAATCCCGAAGTGGTGGACTGGTACGTCGAAACGGTATCCGCCAGGAGCTGTGCCTCCGCGAGCTCCTGGGGATCCACTTCGCAGTCCACCGCCGAAATAGGGGGAAAAGCAGGTCTAGACAGGGCGTCAGCAACGGCATTAAGCCTACCTGCGATATGACGGACATCTGTGGTAAATTCGGAGATAGCAGTCAGGTGCCGCTGCTGGCGGGCCGACCATGGGTCAGACAATTTCAAAAAAGCAAATGTTAATGGCTTGTGGTCCGTAAAGGCCACAAATGGGCGGCCCTCGAGGAAATACCTGAAATGACCGACAGCTAAATAGAGAGCTAGAAGCTCTCGGTCAAATGCGCTATATTTCAGCTCGGCCGAATTTAGTTGCCGGCTGAAAAACGCTAAAGGCTGCCAACGGCCACCAACCTGCTGCTCCAGAACCCCACCCACCGCCACGTCAGAGGCGTCAACCGTCAGGGCCGTGGGGGCGGAGGGGCTCGGATGGACCAACATGGTGGCGTCTGCCAAGGCTGCCTTAGCTGCCGTAAAAGCCGACTCTGCGGCCGGGGACCACAACAACTCTACCGGATTCCCTGCAAGGCATTGGAAAAGCGGGCGCAGAACTCGCGCCGCTGCCGGAACGAATCTATGGTAGAAATTAACCATGCCTACGAACTCCTGCAGCCCTTTAACTGTGGTGGGCCTGGGAAAAGCCCGGATAACCTCCACCTTCTCGGGTAAAGGGGCGGCGCCGGCAGGAGTAATTCTGTGCCCTAGAAAATTGAGAGCGGGCAGGCCGAATTGACATTTGGAGGGTTGGATAATGAGCCCGTGGTCTTGGAGCCGCTGGAACACGGTCCGCAAATGGGCCTGGTGTTCCTGCACTGAGGGGCTGGCTACCAGGATGTCGTCCAAATAAATAAACAAAAAGGGTAAACCCCGGCCCACGCGGTCCATCAGTCGCTGGAAAGCCTGTGCCGCGTTCTTTAAACCGAAAGGCATACGCAACCATTCAAACAACCCGAACGGAGTAATAGTTGCAGTTTTTTGTATGTCCTCCGGTCGCACCGGAATCTGATGGTATCCTCGCACCAAATCGATTTTGGAAAACACCACCGCTCCTTCCAGGCCAGATGAAAAGTCCTGTAGGTGCGGTATGGGGTAGCGATCAGCCGTGGTGATAGCATTGAGACGCCGATAATCGCCACATGGCCTCCACCCCCCAGATGCCTTGGAGACCATGTGTAACGGCGAGGCCCACGGGCTGTCAGACTGACGGACAATTCCCATTTCCTCCATCTTCCGGAACTCCGCCCTTGCCACCACCAGTTTGTCTGGCGGTAGTCTCCTGGCCCGAGCGAAAACGGGAGGGCCTTCGGTGCGGATGTGATGGACCACACCGTGCTTAGCCGAAGGTGCGTCGAAACGTTGGACGAGCAGCTCTGGGAACTCTGCCAGAATCGCAGCATACGAGTCGGGGGCCGCGACGACGGCCTGGACAGTAGGGCTGGGCGAGGAGGCGATTGTCGGAGCGACGTGCTCATCTTCGGCAGAGGGTCGGAGGTCGTTACCGCGGACATCAGGAACCAGTGAAAAAGCCCAGAGAAAATCTGCGCCCAGGATCGCTTGTTTGACGTCGGCTATGATGAATGGCCATTCGTACGTGCGGAGGCCTAACACAAGGGACATCTTCCGTGTACCGAAAGTGCGAATTGGGCTGCCATTAACCGCGATGAGGGTGGGACCTGTCTTACCCGATCTGGTTTCGAGGTCGGTCGGCGGCACTATGCTGACGATGGCTCCCGTGTCGACCAAAAATTCTGTGTCCGTGAATCGATCATGGACATAGAGGCGCCGATTCTGGCCAATCGTAACTGCCCCTATGTACGATCGGCCGAGGCATTTCCCGCGAAGGTACAAGGCAAACGACAGTTGCGGGATTCGTTACCCCATCGTAGGTGATAATAGCACCAGCCGCGCTTGTGCGGATCTTTTTGGCGGGCTTTCGGAGAATTGGCGGGAGACGTGGCGCCATCTTGCTGTCGCTGTGGCGTGGTCACCGATGTCGAGACTTTGTTGATCGAACCACTTGCCTTGTTTTTTGCCGCCATGAGCGCGTCCGCTTTCGCTGCATATGCTTCGGGGTCCTTAAAAGAGCAATCCGTAAGCAGCAGTCGGACATCCTCGGGAAGTTTCTCGCGGAATGCCTGTTCAAACATCGGGCAATCCGTATGCTCACCGGCTAGCACCATCATTTCGGCCATGAGGACGGAAGGCAGTTTGTCTCCAAGCTCCGGTAGGTGCAGAAGTTTTGCCGCACCACCATGCTTATTTAACCCGAAGGTTCGCAGTAATACCTTCTTCATGGTTTCATACTTGTCTTCCGCAGGTGAATTTACGATGAACCGCATCACGCGCTTGGTTGTGTCCGGCGATAGAGCGCTGACGAGGTAGAAGTACTTCGTGGAATCGTCCGACACCTTCTTTATATGGAATTGGGCCTCGGCGTGGATAAACCAAGCTTGCGGTGCGTACGTCCAAAATAACGGAAGATGAACGCCTGCCGCGCTTGACTCCGGTGTGCCCTGCTCGGTCATCGTCAACGAGGCGTCGGGTTCCTCTCAGTCGGTGATCGTCCAGATCACGTTCGGGGTCACCAATATGGCGAGTCCGAAACTTGTAAGTTGTAGACGAAGTTTATTGCAGCCGCAATACACGAATACAAAGTCAAAACAACAAGTTACAGGACAACCAATATAAACTTACTGTCTTCCTTGAAGACTTCGCCGAACTGGCTAAATCGGGCGGCAAACGCGCACCTGACATCGCTGGCCAATCAGCGATGTCGTTCCCTGGACCAATCCCCACGGTCGCGCTCCCACGTGACCTCGCTGGCCAATCCGAGGGTTCGACGACCTGGACCATTCTCTATGGTCGCTACAGTTGCAACATTTTTAAATTTATGCATTGATTGAATTTTGACAGCTCTTCTGTAACATGTGTATGTGGTAGTGGGTCAAATGCACTCATGTCTCAATGTTCAGTTGACATGAATTACCCAATCTATTTGCCTCAGTTCTTGGATGATTCTCTCCACCCTTTATTCCATAAATATATCAGCTACGCCATTAATTTTGATACAAGGCTCTGGCATCACCTTGTTCGAGGTTCTTTTGAACAATTGCACTTCCTGGGTCAGCCAAGAACAACTTGTCCTGAAAACTCCTCAACATGCTGGTGCAGGACTTCTAAGGAGAAACATGTGCCATAGCAGTTAATTAAACATTGGCAAGACTGCAAACTGTGTTGCCAAACACACCACCATTTTGCATAAACCTTGCATTTATAGTATGTTTGTAAAGTAAGGTGCTCAAATTATTTAAGTCATTTACATCAGAGACGTGGGGGGTGGGGGGTGGGGGGGGGCAGGTATTGAGCGCTTGTGATGACTGTATTTGTGTTTCAAGTTGGCCCAAGGAAAGGTTTCGTTAAAATAAAACATTAGACCAATTGGTTAACAATCAAGGAGGCATTGCGATTGTAAGCCTCAATTGTTCTAACTCCACACTTCTCATTGCAGATGTACACTTGAACCTTTATTTTCCTTCCAATCATAGGACAGCAAACCACTGATTTTAATGATGCCACCTCATGGAACAGCAAGCTTAGCAGTGTTAAAATAGCTGTGGTGAACATATCTGCCAGTTGTCAATGTTTATAGTTTTTTTTACACTGGAGGCCAAGCCACTCACTTAATTCTGGCGGGCCACCTCATTGTTGTGGGCAAACTACAATCCTTTCATACCCTTAAAGCACAAATACAATTTTGTGGTGTGGTCTAGTTTAGAGTTTAGAGTTTAGAGTTTAGACATACAGCGCAGAAACAGGCCCTTCGGCACTCCGGATCCGCGCTGACCAGCGACCCCTGCACCTTAACACCATACTACACACATTAGGGACATTTTTTATATTTACCAAGCCAATTTACCTACGTCTTTGGAGTGTGGGAAGAAACCGAAGATCTCGGAGTAAACCCACGCGGTCATGGAGAAAACGTACAAACTCCGTACAGACAGCACCCGTAGTCGAGATCGAACCCGGGTCTCTGGCGCTACAAGCGCTGTAAGGCTGCAACTCTACCACTGCGCCACCGTGCCACCCCTGATCTACAGGGGTGTGCCGTAAAATTGTTTTAAAGGATGTGTCAGATGTGAGGCAGGGAAGCTTAGAAACATACGTGCATGTAATTGTTGTCGAGGTGGGAGGTGCAAAAATGCCAGCCCAGGCTTCGTGGGTACATGAGTAGAATCCCCCACCAACTCTTTGTGGTAGCTGCTACCTCTCCAGGCTACTTGGCATTCAGGTAGACATCTAAGCCACCTGGCACTGTTCAGGCTCAAAACGAGTGAGCTGCAGCAGATGTCCTGTCGGTCGCTTGTGAGGGAGAAACAAACCCATCTTTCCACATCTCACTGCAAATCCACCCTTGCTGGAAATAAACTTGCAGGACCAAAGGGGGTAGAGTCGAGGGGATTGATGGGATTGAGCTAACATGGACTTAATAAAGCTGAGTGGCCCTCCATCTGTGGTATTCTAACTCAGTGACACACACCCCTTAAAGTGAGGCACCCACCAACATGATCAGATGTTCAGATAATTCACAGTCTCACAACAGTAACGTGCCATCCCAATTCTAGTACTCAATTCCCCCTCAGATGAAGGCAATTATGTCATCCGCCTTATTCACCACTTTGTCGTTCTGTGCCACCACCTTCAAGGAATAGTGTACCAGCATCCAAGCTCTCTCTGTATAACTCCAGGGTCCTGTCATTCACTGTATAAGTCGTTCCCTGGTTTAACTCCCCAAATTGCATCACTTCGGATTTGACCGAGATCAATTCCAAGTGCCAATTCTTTGCCCACTTTTTCAGCTGATCTAGATTATGCTGTAACCGTAGACAACCTTCTTAGCCATAGACAACCTTCTTCCCTGTCCACCAGACCACCAATTTTGGTGCCACCTTTAAACTTCCTAATGATGCCACCTTCGTTCGATCCAAATCGTTAATATATTTGACAAACAACAGGGGGCCCAGCATCGATCCCTGCCGCACACCACTTGTCGCAGGCCTCTAATCTGAGAAACATCCCTCCGCTACCCCCCCCCCCCCCCCCCTCTGATCCCTTTCACCAAGCCAATTTTGTATTAATTGGCTGGCTCACTTTGAATCCCATGTGATCTCACCTTTCGGATGGAGGTCTGCCATGGAGGACCTGGTCGTATTCATTTTTAATTTCCATGTTGACCATGTATACCTCCCCATTAAAGTCCATGTGGACTATATCTACTGTCCCACTAAAATCCACGTAGACAATTGCTAACATCCTGCTGAAGTCTACAACCCCTTCGTAGGAGCCATTTTGCAGTTATTAGTTATTTTTGCTTATTGATATCATTACCTTGTATTCTGCTGTAGTTTGGACACTATAGAGTTAATGCAATGCTTACGTAGGGGCTGGGCGGAGCCAGAGTACGGGCGGTTGGGTCCGTGCTGGCAGAGTGTATGAGCTGGGAGGTGCTGACAGAGGGTCAGCTAGAAGCTCCGGCAAAAGATTTATCAGCCATGATGTAATCGCCTGTAAGTTTTATTAACAAGAAGATTAATACAAACTGTGTCGAAGTTATATCTGGCAATTCGTAACGATCGCATAGACTGTGGTAAGATATGGAATTTTACCTAGCAATTAATAACCAGTCGATGACAAGAGATATGCCAATATGTTTATTGCACCTTCAAATAAAGAAGACTAACTATTAAACGTCTGGGAGGATCTCTGTTATTTGTTGTTCGAGTTATTACGCTTATCACTGACCCGGTCTATGCAAGTGGCAGCTTGGGAGCTAATTGAGATAGACGAGAAGCTGGCCACCACACTCTTGGTCACCTCTTCAAAACACTTCATTAAATTTATGAAACACAATATCCTGTGCACAAGTCGTGCTGAATATTCCAAATTAGTCCTTGTCTTTCCAAATGTAGATTGATCCTCTTGCTCAGAATTCTCTCCAGCAACTTGCCAACCTTCCCACCTTCATCCTAACTCCCCTCCCCTGAACCCTGGCTGAACTTGCACAGGTTTTCCTCCCTCCCCATCCCATCCACCTACATTCCTTCCACTGGCTACACAACTTCCACCGGCTACCCTTGAGTTTCACCATTCGCAACTATTTATCCTTTTGGCTCCCACCTGTTTCTTCATCTCTAGACTTTGTCCAACAAGCTGCCTATTGAAAACCTCCCTCAACTGTGTTTACCTATAACCGGCCATGCTCTGCCCTGCCCCTTCTCTTTTCCAGCTTTCTTTCCCGTTATCCACTGCAATCAGTCTGAAGAAGGGTCCCGACCTGTAAAGTCATCTATCCATGTTCTTCAGAGATGCTGTTTGACCCCTACTCCAGTATTTTGTGCCTTCCATTTATTTTGATTTTCATCTATTTGAATCCATACCTTGATTTTCCTGTACATGCATTCCTTGAAAAAAGAGTGTGGTAGTATTTTACATGGTTCGTAATCCACATTTGTGCAAAGGCAGCAATACCTCAACTTGTGGTCTTTCCCCACCAAGCCTTTGCAGTGGTTGTACCAGACCTCAGTGCATTCCTTAGCACATTGTCTTGAATGACAGAGTGTGCCAGTCCACAACAAACATCTCTTTGCAGCAGGAAATCACTCAGATTTGATCACACCAGAATCCTTCCCATCAACAGACATATGAAACCTTGGTATTTGTTTGAGAGTTTTGCTGATGAAGCATTTTATCAAACGACTTCAACAATTGCATTGAAATTGAGTTGATGGTCTTCCAGCAACAGCTGGTGCTTGTCTCAGTATATGTTCCTGTGTAGAGTACAAATTCCTGTGGAGAAATACAGCTGTTTGGGATGACAATAAGATCGCAAGAAAATAGGTATAGGAGTAGGCTCTTCAGCCCCTCAAGCCTGCTCTGCCATTCAATCTGTCCATGGCGGAACTGCCTCTGCCATTCAATCTGCTCATGGCTATTTATTCACAAAATGCTGGAGTAACTCAGCAGGTCAGGCAGCATCTCAGGAGAGAAGGAATGGGGGACGTTTCGGGTCGAGACCCTTCTTCAGACTGATGGGACAAAGGAAGGATATAGGTGGAGACAGGAAGATAGAGGGATATGGGGGGGGGACAAATGACGGATATAGATGGAGACAGGAAGGTAGAGGGAGATTCTCCCTCTATCTTCCTGTCTCCACCTATATCCTTCCTTTGTCCCGCCCCCCTGACATCAGTCTGAAGAAGGGTCTCGACCCAAAACGTCACCCATTCCTTCTCTCCCGAGATGCTGCCTGACCTGCTGAGTTACTCCAGCATTTTGTGAATAAATACCTTTGATTTGTACCAGCATCTGCAGTTATTTTCTTATACAATCTGCTCATGACCTGATCTGCCTCAGACCACATTTTGATTTCTGTGACAGTTCCCTGTCCTCTCCAAAATGTATCAATTTCCTCTTTAAATAGCCCCAATAATCTAGCCTCTATAAACCTCTGGGATAGAACATTTCACAGATTGCCACACTTTCTGAGTAGGAGTTCCAATGTGCCTTCGTTTTTTAATGACCAACTTGAATCTCGTGATTATGACCTGCTCGTTTGAGATTTTCTCACTGGTGGAAACTCTGGGTATTTACTCTGCCATGCCCCTTTAGAGTCTTGTACGTTGCAATGTGACCATTCCTCAATCTTCTCAACTCACAAGAAGATTAGTCTAACTGTAGATCAGTGCAACCTTACACCAAGGAGGCTGCGGAGACGGTCAGTGGGTATTTTTAAAGCGGAGGTTGACAGATACTTGATTGGTAAGGGTGTCATGGGGAGAAGGTGGGAGAATAGGTTTGAGAGGGAAAGATGGACCAGCTATGATTAAATGGTGGAGTAGACTCGGTAGGCCAAATGGACAATTTTGCTCCTATGACTAATGAAGGTAGGAAAGCAGGAGGATATGGGTGATGTTCTCACCCCACAACAGCCTTCTCAAGGGCAGCATACATTGGTGCTGATGCTGCAACTGTGTATGAAGGATCTCACATGCGAGCGTCCTTCTCGCGGTGAGACACGCGAGGCCTTGGCGTTTATTTGTGAGTTTTGTATGTGAAGCATTTTATCAAATGACTTCCATCAGGTTCTACCATGTTCTTTTCCCACAGGGTCTCAAGGTCATTCCTTGCAGACCACTTCCTGAGGTCAAGGTTGTTCTTCTGCATCTAGTTTGTGGCAAGGGCCAATCCGCATTCATTGGGACGTTCTGCAGATATATGGCGAGTCCATTCTTTGTCACACAGTAGAGAGGGACACTTGTTGCCTGCCTCCTGGGATTTCAGTGTAGATTGGTACAGCCACACTCTCAGGTTGCCATCGGGGTGAGGTCACATTGAATGCATTTTCCCTCATTTCTCTGGAAAACGATACAAAACGTGCCTGTGAGAGCCATTTAGAAACTGGTTTGCATCACAAAAGCTAAGTATGAGACACACCTCCATCATGTAGAGCAACATGGGCTGCCCCTCACACCTGATGACAATGGAATCCCTTCTGTGTAACTGGGAGGGAGAATCGTTCCTGTATCCCAGTTTTAGATTCACCCTGACTCTATACTCCACAGGGCTTTGGCACATACCTCAGCTCCTCCAAAACATATTCCCAGCAGCCTCGCGTAATCAACTTCACACAGGGCAGCACGGTGGCACAGCGGTAGAGTTGCTGCCTTACATCTCCAGAGACCCGGGTCCCATCCTCACTATCGTTGCTGTCTGTACAGAGTTTGTACATTCTCCCTGTGACCTGCATGGGTTTTCTTCGGGTGCTCCGGTTTCCTCCCACATTCCAAAGACGTACAGTTTTGTAGGTTAATTGTCTTTGATATAATTAATTTTTAGTTTAGTTTAGTTTAGAGATACAGCGTGGAAACAGGCCCTTTCGGCCCACCGGGTCCGCTCCGACCTGCGATCCCCGCACATTAACACTATCCTATACCCACTAGGGGCAGGTTTTTTTACATTTGCCAAGCCAATTAACCTACAAACCTGTACATCTTTGGAGTGTGGGGGGAAACCGAAGATCTCAGAGAAAACCCACGCAGGTCACGGGGAGAACGTACAAACTCCGTATAGACAACACCCGTAGTCGGGATCGAACCCAGGTCTCCAGCGCTGCATTCGCAGCAAGACAGCAACTCTACCGCTGCGCCAGTGTGCCACCCCTAATGTAAATTGTCCCTCGTGTGTAGGATAGTGTTAGTGTGTGGGGATCGCTGGTCGGCGAGGAATCGATGGCCCAAAGGGCCTGTTTCTGCGTTGTGACTCTAAACTAAACTAATCAAACCTGACAGCAGGAAGACCCAAGGGTCAGTCGGCCGAGTTCCCCAAGGGCCTTACCTTTGTCACAATACACTCTGAGACTATCAAAAAATGTTTAAAGATTAAAGCGTCCTGAAAAAAACAGTAGATCCTAATACATAAAATGCCCAAAAGTAATTAAATTAAGTTAATTCAATAGACAGAAAATGCAGATTTCCTGCAACATACAATTCCCCACAGAGCAGTTCCTCTCCATTGGAATCACTGGAGACCTTGAACGTGCATGGTCCAACCCATAGCAGGTTCAGTGGGCAGACCTTCCATGAGGAATAATGAAGTACCAAACTGACACCACCAAGGATCTCTCAGGAAGTTGTGTTCAAACCCTCAGACACATATGTCAGATTATCATTTCGGCATGTCTCACAAAAACATGATACACCACTGAATTACATCGGAAACGAATCCTGCAACACATCCAGATTCTCATCCTGTTTCCAAATGCCCTGATCTCTATAGAATCCAAATAACTAGCATTCCTGGTGTTCGATTTCTGTGTTAAAATCAGAGATCTACTGAGCTACTCAAGTGTTTTAATCTTTCTGAAATACCAATTTGGCAGGGACAATATAATTTTCTACTCTTCCACATCCCTCATTAGACCCTTGCATTTTTGTTAGAGATATAGCACGGAAACAGGCCCTTCGGCCCACAGCGATCCCCGCACACGAACCTATCCTTCACGCACTAGGGACAATTTACATTTAACCTTCAAACCTGTACGTCTTTGGAGTGTGGGAGGAAACCAAAGATCACGGAGAAAACTCTACGCGGTCACAGAGAGAACTTACAAATTCAGTACAGATCTACTGAGCTGCAGGCAGGTTGTGGAATGGATAGGAGCTTAGCACAGCTAAGAAAGAGAGGAACAAAAACAAGTATGTCAATACTGTGCCCTCTGAGGTAACAAATAATAAAGAAACCCTGCGTCACGACTGAGGGCGGTAATGAAGATAGCCGGTATGTGGAGGGCAGTGGAAGCCAACTCCACCCCTCCCCCTCCTCAACCTGCCTCTATCCTCCTTGACCGCTTCTTAGTCCACCAATTATCTACTAGTCCCTATCCTACCACTCACACTCTCCTCTTTATGCACGCCACCTTCCACCTCCACTCTTAGTCTCGATGCACAATCTTGACTCAAAGTATCAGCAACTCCACCCCCCATCCCCAGCACGGGTGCTGCTGAGTTCCTCCAGCAGATTGATTGTTGCTTCAGTTTCCAGCATCTGCAGTCTCTGTGGCTCCACTTGCCCTAGATGGATTTTTCCAAACAAAACACGGATTGTGATTTTTTGTTTTGTTTGCTCTGTGTTTAAATACACTTTAGATTTATTTCCCCCCCAAAAAAATAACAAGAAAAAGAGATGAGGAGGAATTTCTTTAGACAGAGGGTGGTGAATCTGTGGAATTCATGGCTACGGGCAGCTGTGGAGGCTGAGTCGTTTGGTATTTTTAAAGTGGAGATTGACAAATTCTTGATTAATAAGGGGTTACGGAGAGAGAGCAGGAGAATGGGGCTGAGAGGGAAAGATAGATCAGCCATGATTGAATAGCAGAGTAGAATCAATGGGCCGAATGGCCTAATTCTGCATCCATGACATGAACTTATAACAATTGTTTTTCAGGAGGTAGCAAGGCTGTGTCACCGTCCACTGTTATTCTTTGTCCTGGCCTCACCTTTTTGTACTGTAGTAAGAACCCATCCATGCCACAATCTGATTGTAGCTCAGGACAGCTCTGATTTTAACACAAAACAACAACCTCTCACCTAAATCCTGGTGGATGCCATTTTAATTCCAGACTTGTCTAAGGTGCCAAGCACTGTCTGTGGTACCAAGTGGTTCATATTAACAATACATTTGTGTTGAACCACTCTGTGATTATCAGGACTCCAAATGTTTTCTCAGCTGGGTAAGATAGAAGCCCAGCAGCACTAAATCCTAGCGGGACTGGCTTCACAAATAGACTGATGGGACTGGGAGTAGCATGAGTAAAGTGCAGACCCGCGAACAGTCAGCTCACTATGAAACACATGCTGCAGTTCATAATGCTTTCTCAGGACCATTCCAGTCTTGCACCTTGCCGCCTTTTGATTCCCCTGCCCCAAGTTTTTATAACCATTAAAAATAATCTACTCATTGCGTGATTAAAAGCAGAAATTGCTGGAAATACTCATCAGGTCAGTCCAGCGCCTGGGGTAAGAGAAAGGGGAAAGGGCAACACAGTGGTCTAGCGGTAGAGTTGCTGCCCTGCAGCACCAGAGACCCAGGTTCGTTCCTGTCTATGGGTGCGGTCCGTTAGGAGTTTATACGTTCTCCCTGGGACCTACGTGGGTTTTCTCCTGGTGCTCCGGTTTCCTCCCACACTCCAAATACGTACAGGTTTGTAGATTAATTCCTCATTAGACCCTTGATTTTTCTTCAGAGACACAGCGCAGAAACAGGCCCTTCAGCCCACCGAGTCCGCACCGTCCGGCGATCCCCGCACACTAACACTATCCTTATTTTTATATCAAACCAGTTAACCTACAAACTTGTACGTCTTTGGAGTGTGGGAAACCGAAGATCTCGAAGAAAACCCACGCAGGTCACGGGGAGAACGTACAAACTCCGAGCAGACAAGCACCCGGAGTTGGGATTGAACCCGGGTCACTGGCGCTGTAAGCGTTGTAAGGCAGCAACTCTACCGCTGCGCCACCGTGCCACACTATGTGCAATGTGTCCATGGATTCCTGTACAATCAGAGAGAACAGAAACTTATCATCAGATACAAAGAAAAGTATCAATGTGAGGTAGAAACAAAGAGGGGAGAGGCAGCAGAAGGCAAGGCAAGCAGACACACAAAGATGTCCTTGTTTTGCAGTATGCTTGGTGATCTTCCCAAATCAGCCATGATCATATTGAATGGCGGGGCTGGCTAGAAGGGCCGAATGGCCTACTCCTGCACCTATTTTCGATGTTTATATATTTTTCTAACATGAAAAGTCTGAATAGGTGCTCATCTCATTCAGACCTCTGACACCTTGTCATTATTCCAAAATATAAGAGTTCCCCAGAACTCAGTTCAGTTATAGCTGTGTGCAAACTGCTTGTCATATTGCAATCATTATGTTCACTTCGAAAATACTTCATCGGCTACAAAATGCTTTGACACATCTTGAGATTGTGAAAAATGTGTAAATACCTAAGCTTACTTTTGAAACAGTATTGGGCGGCCAGCGATAAACCGATGTCGATGAATTGTGCAACACATTACAAGCCTTTGATTTGCTGATGGCTTGTTTTTAAATCCCTACCGGATGTCTGTGAAATTTCTGAGAAAGGTTGGGAACATAGTCTATTGGTTTAGTTGGATTTTAATGCCATTAATTTAGTCCTCGGACTGAAGCTGGAATGAAGAATTGCCCGTAGTTTGAAACTCTGAAAGCTTACTGCCATTAATGAGACTTTGCCACGATGAGATTTAAGTGGTCAACTACTGCCTTTTGTTTAATGATTTTATTGGTGCTTATGCATTGTGGCCGTTGTCAATATCACAGAACAAAGATCAGTCAGATTTCACAGATTATTAACACAATAAATATTTTCTTGCAAACCCGAAGGTGCAAAGCAGCACGTCTGTCATCCATTTTAATTTAATAAATGCAATCGGGTCTTTACGCATTGGACCTTATTCACACTGTGACACTGTGACCTCTTTATAACTTCCCATCTTTCATATGATTACTTTATATGCCAATGACACTCCTCTTTGTTTCAGGAGTCATAACCTTTACTCCTAATCCTATGTTATTCATCAATATTTTTCCCCTTTAATATTGAAGTTCAATCAGGTCTCATTACCTTTTGGGCCAGCTTGTGATTGTAGCCTTGAGTAATTTTGATGCCTTTCTATAATCTGCATTTGAGAGAATTGAATATTTGTGTTTGCTGTGATAGATTTTATTTCTAATGAATGCATTGATTTCTTGAAATAACTGGACGATTAGAATTTTTTTTTAAATTGCATTGCATCTCACACTAGATCTTAACTTTGTATTTTAACATTAAATTTAAATGCACTGAAGCTTAAGCGCGGGGACACAACATTTGCGATTTCACTTGAGATTTTATTCATAGTCTATTGCTTCTTAGGGTCAAGTTGGTCCCAGTTCAATTATCTCATCCCACTTGACTTGGAAATTCTCAGACAACAAGCCTGTTTTCAGCAAAAGCGAGGACGGAGCAACGCCAAGCACAATGTACCAGCCCCTGTGTCTCTATTATGAAAATAAAGATTGAACAGCAATAATTATGCTAAATGATAGGGCCACTTTTCATTTCTGGATGCGAAGGCAATTTGTTCTGAGGACTGTCCAACAGACGATCTATAGACAAAGGGTCAGTTGTGTCCAGTGCCAGTGAAAGCAAAATTGCAATGCTCGTTGCAAAACCAGTCTGTATCCAGAACATGCTGCTTTATAATTGATACATCATGAGCACCTCTACCTCGAAAAGATACAGATTGACTGATGCAAAATAATTTCTGGATATAGAACTAAGACCACATTTGCTGTAACTGGAAGAAAATTGCTGTCAGTGATGTCTGGCAAATATGAAGATTTGCCCAAAACACTTTCCTTCACTGGCTTTCTTTTCATTCCAATTTTTGAATCCAGAATGTAGAAATAAACAATAACATTGCATTTTAAAAAGGTATAGGAACATAGTAGACTGTCCAATCCCAAAATCTATAACCTCCATTTAAGGGTCACTCTGCAACAGGATTCCTCTACCTGGCTTTATTCTGTGATACATTGTGCCTTTGCTTCACACAAACTTAGGTGTATTTTTTTTACTGCAATATACTAACTGCAATTATATTTAAGATTTCATGCACAGTATAGCTGATAATTATTTTACAAATTAGTTCAAGAATAGAAAATATCACACAAGTATATTAAGTAAACAAAAAAAATTCTATTGTGTTTTAACAAATAGACTTACACACAAATTGTATAAGCATATACATCTCACATATATAAGCACAAGGTTTAATTACATGACTCAATGCTATTCCCAATTCCCTTAATTTCTGTATCCACCAACCACCTTGTTAACCAATTCCAAAGCATTGACATGGAATTGTTCACACACTGATTGGAATAGTGCATTTAATTTATGTGCAACCCTTTAAAGAAATATTTTGGTTCCTGCTCTCAGACTTAAATGTCCTGCTTGTAATCATTTCTTCTTTATTGCGATAAAACAAACTGTGGGAAGAACTCAGGTTGAGAAGCGTAATAGTCATACAGCATGGAAACAGGCCCTTTGGCCCAACGTCTATGCTGACCAAGATATCCAAACTAAGCTCAAGAGAGAGCTAGCTAGAGTTCTTAAGGATAGCGGAGTCAGGGGATATGGGGAGAAGGCAGGAACGGGGTACTGATTGAGATCACATTGAATGGCGGTGCTGGCTCGAAGGGCCGAATGGCCTCCTCCTGCACCTATTGTCTATTGTCTATTGTAAGCTGCTCCCATTTGCCCATGTTTGGCCTATACCCCTCTAAATCTTTTCTATCCAAGCATCTGTCTAAATGTCCTTTAAATGTTGTCATAGTAACTGCCTCAGGCACCTCTTTTGGCAGCTCGATCGATACACCCACCAGCCTATGTGTGAAAAAGTTGCCCCTCAGATTCCTATTAAATCTTTCCCCTCTCACATTAAACCTATATCTTCTGGTTCTTGATTTCCCTACTCTGGGCATAAGACTTTGAGCATTCACCGTCTATTCCCCTCATCATTTTATACTCCTCTATAAGATCACTCCTCAGCCTTCTGCGCTCCAAGGAATAAAGTGCTAGCCTGCCCAACCACTCACTATAGCTCAGGCCCTGGAGTATTGGTAACATCCTCATAAATCTTCTCTCCACTCTTCCCAGCTTAATGACATCCTTCCCACAGCAGGGCAACTAAAACTCAACACAATACTCCAACTGCGGTCTCACCAACATGTTGTGCAACAGAGCATCCCAACCTCTATACTCAATACATTAACTGAATAAGGAAATGGTCCAAAAGCCTTTTTGACCACCATATCTACCTGTAATGTCACGTTCAGGGAACTATGTACTTGTACTGAAGTTAGACACAAAATGCTGGAGTAACTCAGCGGGCCAGGCAGCATCTCTGAAGAGAAGGAATGGGTGATGTTTCTTCTAGATCCCTCTCTACAATACCTGCTGATTTTCTTCAACAGTTTATTGCTTGCTTTCGATTCTGTTTTCTGTGGTCACTTGTGTATATCGTACATATCTCAAATAGTTTTAAATGATTGATTGAAAGAGAAGCATGGAAACCCGCCATTCGGCCCACTGCATCCACACAGGCCATCGATCACCCATTCACATACTAGTTCCATGTTATTTTGCCTTCTCATCCACTCTCGACACACTAGAGGCTATTTTCATTCAACCTATAAACCCACACGTCCTTGGGATGTGGGAGGAAACCGGATCACCCAGAAGAAACCCATGTGGTCACAGGGAGAACGTGTAAACTCCATACGGACAGCACCCGAGGCCAGGATCGAACCTGGGTCTCTGGCGCTGAGGCAGCAAATCAGCCAGCCTGGAAGCAAAACATTTCCAACGACTCAGTTCAATAATTCTAGCAATTCTTCAAATTCATTCTGGAAATATAAAACTCAAAACGACACACAACAATCAAACCACTACCTTACTAAGATTTTAATCAATTACTATTAAGTCTAGATAATTATCTTCTATAGCACCTGCTGTAAAACCTAGTGAAGCATCTTTTTTTATGGCTTTGATGCCTTATTGTCTTTTGCTGAACCTCCAAATGCCTCTGCTCTTCCATAACATTTTTCCATTCAAAGAATAATTACTCTGTTTTAAAAACTAGAAAGGCTTGTATTTATATAGTGCTTTTTGGAATGCAGGACTTCCAAAAGCACTTCAAAATCAATGTGCTTTTGTGAAGTATTGCCACTGTTGTAAAGGTTGAATCCCATTGGCAATACAGCAAGGTTTTCCAGCCAGCAGTTTACCCACAGCTAAATAATCTTTTTATCTGGAGGACGATGAGAGGTAAATTAAGGGCAGCACAGTGGTGCAGCGGTAGAGTTGCGGCCTTACAGCGTCAGAGACCTGCGTTTGATCCTGACTGTGGGTGCCGTCTGATCGTTCTCCTTGTGACTGCGTGTGTTTTCTCTGGGTGCTCCAGTTTCCTCCCACATCCTAAAGACATCCCACATTGCAAAGACGTGTAGGTTTGTAAGTTGTGCGCAGGAAGGAACTGCAGATGCTGGTTGAAACCAAAGATAGACACAAAAAGCTGGAGTAACTCAGTGGGTCAGACAGCATCTCTGGAGAGAAGGAATAGGTGACGTTTCGGGTCTAATCTGAAGAAGGGTCTCGAACCGAAACTTCAACTATTTTTAAGCCAAAAGAATTATGAATTTGTATCTCTTTTCAATAAAATTAACAATCTTCCATTTCAGATGAGAAGGTGTTAATAGTTCATGGTTTTTTTTTTTGCTTAACCAATGCATATTTTAATCTTTTGCATTTCATTCTACACAAGGCTAGATGCCAATTTTTTTGCCAAGCAAAATTTACTCTGCTTTGAGCCAATTCCTATCAATAAGAAAGAAAACACGGATGAATCATAATGGTAGATAATTGACCTGCAAGTGGCTCACAATTCCCAGGAGTAAGTGAAGCAATACTCTGCCACAGCTTTAATACATGCAAATACACCCAAAGCGATCACAGATTTTAACTTGCTCTTAACAGTATTTGTTAGCTTTTTAGTTTGAACGTGTTAGATTACATAATGAACATGTCATTGCAAAGTCATGATTTGTATAGCGAAAAAGCACATTTCAAATACAGTAAGAGTGGATGGCGGCCCATTGGTGTGACTCAGAGCACGACAATGCAGCAAGGGCCCCTCCAGAACACGTGGCTGGATGCACTGCCCCACTCACCCGGCTTGGCAAAGCTGCCATTTACATTCGACGTTTAAAAATTATGTGAAAACTATTGCTAAAAACGAACAAAATTACAACTTCTAAAAAAAAAGAAATTGTACGATTAAAGCTCACCCACGTCCACTGAAAAATGATTTTAAAACATTTTTTGTTATAGTTTGGTTAAGTCAAGAATTGCTATGTTTACCATTTTCCCAGTCGTCAGCTCCTCCCTTCCATTTTAATGAGCCAGCTGTACTGAGTGAGGGATCTGCACACTCAATATCCTGTGGTTGGCACAATGCTGTACGGTTGCTCTGCATTCTCTGCTCAGTTATATCTGCCAGCGGAATCTCAGCTGAAGTTCAGCGTTGTTGTGTAGGAAGGAACTGCAGTCGTTGTGTTCATTGATCATTTTCCAGCTCACTCTTGACGTTGCCAGCACTACTGAGCTTTAGACTTGTGAGATACAACGTGGAAGCAGGCCCTTTGGCCCAATGAATCCTTGCCGACCAGCGATCATCCCCGTACACTAACGCTATCCAACACACTACGGGGAAGTTACTATCTTTACAAAGGCCAATTAACCGACAAACCTCTTCATCTTTGGAGAGTGGGAGGAAACCGGAGCACTGGGAGGAAACCCACATGGTCACGGGGAGAATGTAAGGACAAGACCTGTAGTTAGGATCAAACCCGAGTCTCTGGCGCTGTGAGACAGCAACTCTACCGCTGCGCCACTGTGCTGCCGAACTGCGGGACTCCATTGTGGGTGAAGAACCTCATTGAGCTGCATACTCTAAGCTTGTGCTGACAGTGCTTTTACATGCAATACAATGAACTCAGCTGCTTTGGAAGTTGAAGATAGCCACACAGGTAAACGAATTTCACACTTTGCCAAAAGTAACAGTGCTAATCTAACTTTGAACCAGGCAATATCAATTTGTTTACTTTGTCATTCTGTACTGTTAAGCAGAACCAAAATACAGAAATCAAAATTCAGACAAAATAACCGCACTAACCACTAATGAAGTGCACAACCGTATTTCCAATGTAAATGATCAAAGAATCAATTTCTCCTATTACATAATAGAAAAATTGATAATGCTGCAAAAATGATAAATTTGTAATCCAGTTATTCTCAGCATTGTTGCAGCTGAACCTGGATATTCTGTTTGAATGCCAACATCTTCTAACTCCTATGAGTATAAGGCAGGAAAGTTTGGCCCATTACGTTGGAGGCAAGACATTTGTAACTACTGTAACTGATGGTTTGAGCCATAGGTGTTGGCTCTGATAACTGCAGTGAACGGCGGTGAGCTGGATAGGACGTGGTTATTGTTATAGGGCTGGGCCGAGGAAATTCTCAGAATAGAGTTGGACTAAAAGATCGATTGCTTCAGTTCGCCAAGTGTACCGCCAAATCTTTCTTGGCAATTCCTCACACCAGTGTCTGGGAAATTAGTCTTTAATTCCTGGTGACTCCAATATAGTCTGAGAGAGTTGATAACGGTAAGAAAATTTATTGCAAGCAATCACTAGTTGATAGAACATGTCAACACTCATTTTCCAACCAACTCTCAAAGTCTCAACCAGTGAGCACTTCCAATTTATTGTTTGAATAAGGTGTAAATTCTTGGGTGTCTCATCTTCCTTCCTCTTCCATGCTTGAGTTTGAAGAGACCATGATCGAGAATCTCACCGCGTCGTTCCTCAGATTCTACAGCCACAATGTCCTTCTCCTGAGTGCATGCAGGTGAGAAGTTTTCATTCAACGCCTCACACACTTTCTCCGGCCGCACGCACAGATTCTCATCTTTGGACGAGTGCGCATCCACTCTTTGCCTGGTTACCTTCTTGATCGTAGTATACTGTAAAACACTTTGAGATTTCCCTTCATCTTGACCACCAGCGATATTCCCTGCCTCCTCTTTGCATTACTAGTTTTTTTTTGTAAGTACCTCTCCCCCCTTACACTTACTATATCCCTTTTACCACGTTCCTATACATGGCCATATTGTTCTCTTCATCTCTTCACCCAGTCTGCGATATCCATTGATAACCTGGATCTCATGGATTTGTTCTTCATGCCCTTTACGCTCAGAGTAACATTGTTGGCTGTGAACTTGCATCATCTTACGCCTGAATGATTCCCATTCGTCCAATGTGGACATATCTGTAAGTTGCAGCTCAAGGTGGAGGCTTCTGGCCTCCAGTATTTGACATTTCCAGCCTGGAAAAAAAAATGTATTGACTGTTTACTCTATCTAGTCCTCTCATCATTTTATAAACCTCTAAAAGGTATACCCCCAACCTCCAACGCGCCAGATAAAACAATCCATGTCTCTCCAATCTCTCCTTATATCTAGTCTAATATCTAGTCTAAGCAGCATCCTGGCAAATCTCTTCAGCACCCTCTCCAAAGCCTCCTTAATGTTCCCTGTAAAGAGTGACCAGAATTGCCCATAATCCCCTAAATCTGGTCTAAACAAGCCTTTATCAAGCTGCAATATGACTTCCTGACTCGGAGGGATCATTAGATATATATACCAAGGACCAAGTTCCTCAATGCCATGACTGATGAAGGCAAGCATACCACACACCTTCTTTAAAATGGCGGCACTGCCCTAGCAGCTGCCGCTCACCTGCGGTCCATTTGTCTTTGTGTTTTTGTTGTTTTTTTTGTCTTAGTTGTAGTTGTGATGTGGTGTTTTTGTGTTTGTGTACTATGTGTGTATGTGGGGGGGAGGGGGAAACTAACACTGTAAATATGTGTCCCTTCCGAACGGAGACCCGACCTTTGTTTTCTGGGCCGTGTCTCCGTTCCTGCTGCGGCCTACTATCGGCCCAACTCCTGGAGCTGTCAGCCTCCATCGGACTTACCATCCAAGTCCGTGGATCGGACTTACCATCACCGGAGCCGGCCGTCTTCGGAGGCTGCGGGAGCGGCTGCGACTCGCCTTAGGCTCGGGCCGCGTGGATGCCGACATCGGGATCTCCGGCAGCGGCAGCGTGTTCGCCCACCCCGGATCGCGGGGTTTGGGGCACGGACATTTCACCGTCCGGCGCGGCCTAAAATGGCCGCGGGATATTTCTCTGCTGGGCGGGGGTTTCAATATCGGGAGCCACGACCGCCCCGACGTGCAGCAACAGCGGCAGCAGCAGCGTGTTCGCCCGCCCCGGATCGGACTTATCATCGGCGGAGCCGGCCGTCTTCGGAGGCTGCGGGAGCGGCTGCGACGTGACGCGCCTTGGGCTTGGCCCGCTGTGGACCGTCCGGTGCGGCCTGCAACCACAACAACCTGACCGCGGGCCAGGACAGCAGGAGAAGGGAAAGACATTGTGGCCTTCCATCACAGTGAGGAGAGAGAGGACTGGAGGAGACTCACTGTGATGGATGTTTCTTTGATGGATGTTTCTTTTTTTGTGTGTTTTTGGGGTTGGGTGGTTTGAGTGCCTGTTTGATGCTTTTATTGTTGGACTGTGTTTTTGGGGGTTTTGGGGTGTGTGATTTGAATGCCTATTTAATGCTTCTATTGTTGGACTGTGTTTTGGGGGGTTTTTGGGGTTGGGTAATTTGGGTGCCTGTTTAGTGCTTTTATTGTTGGACTGTGGGTGATTGAATTAACATTTTGTTCAAGATGGCCGCGCCGTTGTGTTTGGCTGCCTGCCACTGTATGTTTCTTTTTTTTCCTAGTCAGATGTGCAGCACTTTGGTCAACGTGGGTTGTTTTTAAATGTGCTATACAAATAAATTGACTTGACTTGACTTGACTTTATCCTGTGTTGATTTGTGGTGCGATTTTTAGGGGGTTCTGGAATTAGACACCAAGATCCCTATGTACTCCATTGCAGTTAAGGATACTTCCATTAATTGCATATTTTCCACTTCCATTTGACCTCCCAAATCCACCTCACACTTGGCCAGATTAAACACAATCCACCCATATGTGTAACCGATCCACATCCTGCTGTATCCTTTAACAGCATTCCACATTATCTACAACTCCACTACTTGTTGCTTCATCTTTGAACTTGCAAACAAACTCACCTACATCTTCATCCTGATCATTGACATATATCACAAACATAGAGGTCACAGGACTGATACCCATGAAACACCACTGATATCGTGGCCTAACATCGTGATGTTGGCGGCCTTTGCTGGAGATTGACCGGGAGCTCCATCGTGGAGCCCGCGATCCCTGTTGGGGGTCGTCTTTGGGGCTCCAACTGTGAGAGCCTGCGGGACTTTAACAACGGGAGACCGCAGTTTCTGGTTAAAGACCGACATCAGGGATTCCAAGCCACAGGAGTTTCGACCACCCCGACGCGGGAGTTTCGATCGCCCCGACGTTGGAGTTTCGATCGCCCCGACGTTGGAGTTTCGATCGCCCCGACGTTGGAGTTTCGATCGCCCCGACGTTGGAGTTTTGATTGCCCCGACGCAAGAGTTTAGATCGCCCCGATGCGAGAGTTTCGACCCCTGGCTGCGGGAACTTTGATCGCCCCGACTGCGGATGGTTCGACTGCCCCGACCACGGGAGTAGAAAGAGGGAGTAGCTTGGAATTTTTTGCCTTCCATCACAGTGAGGAATGTGGGGAATCCGCTGTGGTGGATGTTTATGTTAACTTTTATGTAGTTGCTTTTTTTTGTAGTATGACTGTATGGTACTTCGAATTTCACTGTACCTTAATTGGTACATGTGGCAATAAACTGATCTTGAAACCTTGATCACAGACGTCCAGCAAGGATAACACCCTCCTTCAATCTCTTCTACTGTATCCGCTGTTCCATATGTGGCCTCCTCTATATCGGCGAGATCAAGTGCAGGCTCAGCGATCGTTTCGCTGAACACCTTGGCTCGGTCCACCTAAACCCACCTGATCTCCCGGTTGCTAAACACTTTAACTCTCCCTCCCATTCCCACACTGGCCTTTCTGTCCTGGGCCTTCTCCACTGTCAGAGTGAGGCCCAGTACAAATTGGAAGAACAGCACCTCATATTTCGCTTGGGCTGCTTACACCCCAGTGGTATGAACATTGACGTCACTAATTTCATATAACCCATACTTTCCCACTCCCTCCATAACCCCCCCTCCCACCTTCCTAGTTCTCCGACCAGTCTGACTGTCCCCCTGATTAGATTTTATCTCTTTATGCTTCGTTTTCACCTTCTCCTAACTAACAATGATCTATTCTACATTTTCCTTGAATTTCATCTCTTCTCATGCCTCGGTTTCACACCTTACCCTTCCCTATCTCTGTATCTCCCTCTCCCCTGACAGAATGAAAAAGGGTCTCGACCCAAAACGTCACTCATTCCTTCCACCCAGAGATGCTGCCTGTCCCGCTGTTACTCCAGCAAGTTGTGTCTATCTTTGGTGGGCGGCACGGTGGCACAGCGGTAGAGTTGCTGCCTTACAGCGAATACTGTGCCGGAGACTCAGTTTCGATCCTGACTACGTGCGCCGTCTGTACGGAGTTTGTACGTTCTCCCCGTGTCCTGCGTGGGTTTTCTCCGAGATCTTCGGTTTCCTCCCACACTCCAAAGACGTACAGGTATGTAGGTTAATTGACTGGGTAAATGTAAAAAATGTCCCTAGTGTGTGTAGGATAGTGTTAATGTGCGGGGATCGCTGGGCGGCGCGGACTCGGTGGGCCAAAGGGCCTGTTTCCGCGCGGTATCTCTAAATCTAAATCTAAAAACCAGCACCTGTAGTTCTTTTCTACATGCAACATCCCTTCAATGCTACCTTCTGTCTTCTGTGGGCTGGCTGGTCAGTTCTCAGTCCAATCTCTCCGATCACCATGGATCGCGTGCATGTTACTCCTCTGGATCATCCCACCACCACTAGGCAACTTTAATAATTTTCAGTCAATGTGGTCATATTGAAACTGTACTTACTCTTTGAAATTCTGCAAGTATGTCAGAAACTAATTTCTTCTGTGCTACTAGATGGATTTTATTCAAAAACAATAAAGTCAAAAGATATGTGCAGCATACAGGAAATATATAAATATGCCTACAATTAAAATTCATTTTTCCAAAGGCTTTAATTCAGGCTGAGCAGGAACTGCTCTTTGAAGTTATTAATCCTTCCTATCTGGCAACAAAAGTTGTTTTCTAAGCTAGTGCAAGCTCATTTTGGCGTCCTCAGACGGTTGAGCAATTGTGTGCTGCGGGACTTCCCAGCATGCAGTCGCTTCCGGTTATAAAGAAAGATCAGCTTCACTTTATCCAACATAAAAAATGCCTCAAAATAAGCATAAACATGTTTACCAAAGAGATTAGCTGGACTTAATGAATCTGGAGCATCCCAGGTCCAATCTCCAATGTGCGCTACGTCAGATATTTACCTTTTTCCTTCAACTTCTTCTTCCACAGTTGCTTGGGATCGAGGATTACCAGGTCTGGGTTCCGATGAGGCCCAAGTGGGGCAGGATAGGACAGGACAGGTTTGGAGAGATATGGGCCAAACGCAGGCAGGTTTAGTTTAGTTTAAAGATGCAGCGCGGAAACAGGCCCTTCGGCCCACTGAGTCCGCGCCGACCAGTGATCCCCGCACATTAACACTATCCTACACGCACTAGGAACAAATTTTACATTTACCAAGCCAATTAACCTACAAACCTGCACGTCTTTGGAGTGTGGGAGGAAACCGAAGATCTCAGAGAAAACCCACGCAAGTCACGGGGTGAACGTACAAACTCCCTACAGACAGCACCCGTAGTCGGGATCGAACCCTGGTCTCCGGTGCTGCATTCGCTGTATAGAGCCTGTCCCACTTAGGCGATTTTAAGCCAACTGCCGGCGACTAGGCTGTCGTCGAACGTTTGCCGGGGTGTCGCAGGCATGATCGTGAGGAGTCTTCAATGAATCGTAGCCGATCTCGGCACGTCGCGGAAAAATTTTCCAGATAGAAATTTCTCGGCGACAGCTGGCTTGTCACCAGGTATCGTAGCTTATTGCGGGCGCTGTCGCGTGATGTCCCCAGCTTTGCTAGGTTGTCGCAGATGCATTTAGAAGCACAAAATATTAAATTAAGAAAGGCATTTGAAGATACCAGAAGATAGTTTTGTTTAACCAATTTATTTACCGTCGGGCCATTTGACAGGTAGATTGGAGGCGACAGTTTGACGGTCAGGTAAGCGTGGGAATTTCGCGATGTTTCCGAAGCCAGGTGCTAAATTCACAAAAAAAGTCACTCGTCTCGACCTGACTCGGCATTGTCGTGGCCATTGTCGTGGTCATTGTCGTGGTCATTGTCGTGGTCATTGTCATGGTCATTGTCGTGGTCATTGTCATGGTCATTGTCATGGTCATTGTCATGGTCATCGTCATGGTCATTGTCGTGGTCATTGTTGTGGTCATTGTCGTGGTCATTGTTGTGGTCATTGTTGTGGTCATTGTCGTGGTCATTGTCATGGTCATTGTCGTGGTCATCGTCATGGTCATTGTCGTGGTCATTGTTGTGGTCATTGTCGTGGTCATTGTCGTGGTCATTGTTGTGATCATTGTCGTGGCCATTGTCATGGTCATTGTCGTGATCATTGTCATGGTCGTTGTCGTGGCCATTGTCGTGGTCGTTGTCGTGGCCATTGTCGTAGGGTAAAATAAATTTTTGGCGATCTGCTACGACTTTGATAGTCGCCGGCAGTCGCCTAAAAAATAGCCTAAGTGGGACAGGCCCTTAAGGCAGCAACTCTACCGCTGCACCACCGTGACCACCCTACTGGTGTAGCTGGGACGTGTTGACCAGTGTGGGCAAGTTGGGCCGTAGGGCCTGTTTCCACACTGTATGTCTCTATGGCTCTATAACCTGACACATCTATAGACATGGCAGGAGGTACCTGGGATTGAACAGTCAGTTTGTGAGGTGGTCTACATGTCCAGCAATGCTTCTGGGTGCTCCAAAGGCATGGTGGTGAAGTTCTCCACATCAGCTCGACCGCTTCTTCTTCTCTTTGGCCGGCCATGGTCAAAGAATTCACAGGAGTCAGTGCTGCATTTCTTCAAGGAGGCTTTGAGCATATCCTTGAATCTCTCCCTCCGTCAATAGACAATAGACAATAGACAATAGGTGCAGAAGGAGGCCATTCGGCCCTTTGAGCCAGCACCGCCATTCAATGTGATCATGGCTGATCATTCTCAATCAGTACACCGTTCCTGCCTTCTCCCCATACCCCCTGACTCCGCTATCCTTAAGAGTATCTAGCTCTCTCTTGAATGCATTCAGAGAATTGTCCTCCACTGCCTTCTGAGGCAGAGAATTCCACAGATTCACAACTCTCTGACTGAAAAAGTTTTTCCTCATCTCAGTTCTAAATGGCCTACCCCTTATTCTTAAACTGTGGCCCCTTGTTCTGGACTCCTCCAACATTGGGAACATGTTTCCTGCCTCTAACGTGTCCAACCCCTTAATAATCTTATACGTTTCGATAAGATTTAATAATCTTATACGTTGCGATAAGATCTGCCTTGAACACCTGCCCCATGACAGAACTCAAAACGGAACTCAGTAGACAGCCATCCAGCATGCAAATTACATGGCCTGCCCAATGTTACCAAATGAGTGTAATTAGGGCCTTAATCCTAAGGATCCTCTCTGAGAGATGACTTTGAAATTGGTTTGCAGCAAATCTGCAGGTTTTTGAAAGACAGCATTGATGGTATTTTTACAGGTTGGACAAATATGGAATGTTTTCTTTGAAACATGAGAGGTTGAGTGGAATCCTAACAGAATTATATAACATTATCTTAGGGCCGACATTCAGAACCATTTTTCCCCATAGTGGAAAATATTACAGGGCATAGCATTAAGTAGAGAGGTGCAAAGATTAAATAAGATGTATGGACCAAGTATTTTACACAGATACTTTCGGGATACACATACAGCACGGAACCAGGTCCTTCGGCCTACCGAGTCCGCACCAGCCAGCGATCACCCCATACACTAACACTATCCCGCACACTAGGGACAATTTTACATTTTGTTTTACCGAAGCCAATTAACTTACAAACTTGTATGTCTGTGGAGTGTGGAAGGAAACCAGAGACCCCAGAGAAAACCCACAAGGTCACAGGGAGAATGTACAAACTCCATACAGACAGCACCCGTACTTGGGATCAAATCCAGGTCTTTGGCACTGTAAGGCAGCAACTCCACCACCAGGTTACTGTGCTGGAGAAGGTGGTGGGTGCCTGTAACGTGCTGCCAGGGGTGTTTTTTTAGATTTAGAGATACAGCGCGGAAACAGGCCCTTCGGCCCACCGAGTCCGCGCCGCCCAGCGATCCCCGCACATTAACACTATCCTACACACACTAGGGACAATTTTTACATTTACCCAGTCAATTAACCTACAAACCTGTACGTCTTTGGAGTGTGGGAGGAAACCGAAGATCTCGGAGAAAACCCACGCAGGTCACGGGGAGAACGTACAAACTCCGTACAGATGGCGCCCGTAGTCAGGATCGAACCTGAGTCTCCGGCGCTGCAATCGCTGTAAGGCCGCAGCTCTACCGCTGCGCCACCGTGCCGCCCCCAATGGTGGTGGTGGACGCATATACGATAGTGGCATTTAGGAGGCTTTTAAATAATCACATGGATATGCTGAGAATGGAGGAATATGGATTATATGCAGGCAGAGGAGATTCATTTAACGTGGCATCATGTTCAGCATAGACATTCTGGGCTAATAGGCCCGTACCTGTGCTGCACTGTTCCATGCTCCTTGAGGTGCCTCCTCTAGGTTGTCCAGATATAAGAAGCACATCGGAAGTCAGGAATTGCTGCCATTCAATAGACCACGAGTCTCGTGTCAGGTGCAAAGTCTTGATGTTAAAATACCCTTTTCCGCAATCAATTAAGTTGCATTGAAGGCAGTGTTGAATTCCACGATTGTGTTAGCTGAGGTGTTTGTTGTATTGGCTGGAGTGCATGGCCTTGATCACTATCCATCGACCTCCTCTTGATAAGGATCCGGCTGGTATAGGTTGTGAATGTTGGCATAAGAATGCATGTGGAATGCTTGCCTTCAATGGTCGGAGCATTGGGTATAATAGTCAGGACGTCATGATGCAACTTTATAGGACTTTGGCTAGGCCACATTTGGAATACTGCATGTAGTTACGGTCGCTCCATTACAGGAAGGAGGTGGAGGCTTTGGAAATGTGCAGAGGAGATTTACCAGAATGTTGCCTGGATTAGGGGCTTTTAGCTACAGGGAGCGCTTGGACAGGCTTGGATTGTTTTATCTGCAATACTGGAGTTTGAGGGGAGACCTGATAGAAGTATATAAAATTAAGAGAGGCATAGATAGATACGATAGTGGCATTTAATAGGCTTTTGGAAAGACATATGGATATGCAAGGAATGGAGGGATATGGATTATGCGCAGTTAGACAAGAGATAGTCTTGGCATCATGTTCAGCACCGTTCTCGTGTTCTGTGTTCTCTGTTGATGGTTTCATAAACTGCTGACACGCACTGTAATGACTCATGTGGCTAACACCTAGTTTGGACAACATCAAAGATTTTCCAGAAGTCATAACCTTAATGGCATCAGACTTGAAAGAAAGACGTGAGGACATAGAAGAGGCAAAAAAAATGTTCAGTTGCAGAAACTTTGCATTTGGCGATTAGTTTGAAGACATTTTGGTTGTTCAAGGTGGAATAATATCATATTTTAAAGATGGGAATGTTGTCTTTTTAAAGATAATTTGTTACTGTACCATCATCTGAAGAAGGGTCTCGACCCAAAACGTTGCCAATTCCTTCTCTCCAGAGATGCTGACTGGCGCGCTGAGTTACTCCAGCTTTTTGTGTCTATCTATGGTTTTGTTTAATTTTTGTGTCAGAAGGTTGCAGGCTTAAAGCTCAAATGCAGATCTCAGTTTGGCCCTTGGGCCCGAGAGAGTGCTGCCTTGTCAAAGCAAACATTATATCTGCCTTTTCTGCTAGTTCAACAGGAAGAGAACATTTCACCAGACAACCATAGCCACCAAAAAGACATCGCAGGATTTTATGTGCAAAATCTTTGCCAATACAGTTACCGCAATTCAAATTGATTCATTGTATGTGAGGCAATTTAGAACATTCCTGAGACATGAGATGAGATACAATGTAATAAATACATTTTTAATTGTGGACAGCACTCCATCCTTTAATAATATAAATGAAGGAAAAGCTATGTTTCGTGTTGAAGTATAAAATAATCAAGAAACCAGATCAGCCCAATCTGGGTAGTTGCTACTTCAAGGACCATGTTACCAAGGAAAAAGCAGCATTTAAACAATCAATTCAAAATAACTCAAGCAATTGCAAAGTTATTCCCCAGGAGAGGTGACCATTAAATTGGAGCAAGTTCACTAGCTTTTGGATGAAATCATCGAACCTTTAAGTGAATATTCTACCAATTGTTTCTTTCTGTTGGACGAGTGTTATGAATCCAGCTAAATGCAAATTTATATTGATACGGTTATCAGAATGAGATCCACATGATCTTATTTCCCCATTTTAACTGCTATAATTTCTGGGGAGTTTCTGGGAGCACCATTTATCATGAATTCAAATGTTTAGAAAGAAAGTAGTCATCATTGTCTCTGAAGAAAAAGGTGCTGGTCATCATAACATTTGTAATTTCTTTCAGGTCAGCACCCCCATAACAGTATAATACCTTTCAAATGTTTATGCTTCATTTGGGGAGTTGTTCAGCATTATGTGGGCTGATGGTGTGGGCTGATGTTTGGTATTAACTCACGTTGCTGGTGGTGTGGTTAGAATGAACACAACTGCAGGTTGGAACTCAGGATAGTCAAAGTAAATACAATTGTCACAGTTTGTGTCAATCTGGTCTAACAGAAATGAACCATACTCAACAAGGGAAATGGATTATTACTTACAAAGGGTTATGAAGATACATAATTTAGTAGACGAGTACCGAAATCTAATTAATACCAGAAGTGTACAAACAGCTGTTGTGGCTAAATGTCATTGGATTGAAATCTAAACATGGGCTTGGTTAGAGTCTATTTGTTATAATGTAGCTCTGCAACTGACATATTCACAAAGTTCATTCCTTATTTTTGGTTCGTATTGCCCACTGGAAATAATTGGCTAAGGACTGTTGTGGCTACAGCAAAACTGCTTTAACTATATGGACAAGTTTTAATGGACAACAGTCGATCTTCAATTACACAATGTTTCAGATGAACGGGTGTCAGAGGTTATGGGGAGAAGGCAGGAAAATGGGTTTAGGAGGGAGAGATAGATCAGCCATGATTGAATGACAGAGTAGACTCTATGGGCCGAATGGCCTAATTCTATTATTCCTTATGACAATAGATTTTCCCACAACTATCTCAATTCAGTAGCCAAAGGAGAGTATATGACGTTCAAAAAATACACACAGATTTTTATCTTACTATTTCATTGAAATGTTTAAGGATACGCATGCTCTGTGTCTACATGGGCTTTGGGTCTACATGTGTCTACATGTGTAGAAACAATGTACATCACTAATATTTAATTTGCTAATCAGGGATGCAATTAGTTATATTTGGATTCCCAATTAGTCAGAGGTGGCTTGTGTTAAATGCATTGAACACAATCGCTTTAGAAAGAACATCAAGACTATTGGGAGGTTGCAGAAGAGATTCACTGAGGTGTTACTTGGGGAACCTGTTTTGCATTCCAGCTTCATTATGGTTGAAACGGTGTTGTTGAAGGCTAAGTATGTGAGTCCAGACTTTAAATGATCATGTAGAACCACAATGCTGGAGTAACTCAGCAGGGCAGGAAGAGAACTTGTTGTGGGGATGAAACCCTTCTTTAGATTGATTGGAGTAGTGGGGAGATAGGTGGAAAAGAGTTGGGGGGTTTAGCAACTGGGGGATCAGGTAGGTCCAGGCGGAATGAGCGAAGGTGTTCAGCGTGACGATTGCCCAGTCTATGTTTGGTCTCGCCGATGTATAAGAGTCCACATCTTGAACAAAGGATACAGTAGATGAGGTTGGAGGAGGTGCAAGTAAACCTCTGCCTCACCTGAAAGGACTGTCGGGGTCCCTGGACAGAGACGAGAGAGGAGGTATATGGACAGATGTTGCATCTCCTGCAGTTGCAGAGGAAGGTACCTGGGGAGGGGGTGGGAAGGGTGGGAAGGGATGAGTTAACCAGGGAGTTGCAGAGGGAACGGTCTCTGCGGAAGGCGGAAAGGGCTGGAGATGGGAATATGTGACTAGCGTTGGGATCCCGTTGGTGGTGGCAAAAGTTTTGAAGGATTATGGAGGAAGAATCAGAGGAAATGTTGGGCGGCATGGTGGTGCAGCAGTAGAGTTGTGGCCTTACAGCGCCAGAAACCCGGGTTTGATTCCAATTTCGTGGACTGTCTATACAGAGTTTGTACGTTCTCCCCATGACCACGTGGGTTTTCTCCGAAATCTTCGGTTTCCTCCCACATTCCAAAGACGTACAGGTTTGTAGGTTAATTGGCTTGGTATAAGTGTAAATTGTCCGAGTGAGTGTAGGACAGTATTAATGTAAGGGGATTGCTGGTCAGTGTGGACTGGGTTTCTGCACTGTATTTCTAAACTAAACAAAAATAAATCCTCTATAAAGACAGTAATTTGGATTTTGAAATCACTCTTGTAAAGTGAGTGAAATCATTGTTTCCAAAGGGAATTGGACTTGAGGGAAAATAATTTGCAAGATATTGGGGGGGGGGGGGGGGGGAGAGAAAGGGTGGGATTCCATGGATTTCTCCACAAAGTGCCAGTATGGACTCATTTACCAGATGGCCACCTTCTGTAGCATAGCAATTCTCGGATGTATTATTACTGTGGTAGAAGTTATCAGATGAAAGAAGCCACAGTTTGTCTGATAGAGAAGTCAATGGAAATAAAAATCAAGAGGTGCACAAAGAAGACACGTTGCTACCATGTGGTTCATGCTATCAAGCAAAGCTAAACCCAGAGCCTTTTCTATTCAAGGGATTTTAATGAACATTTGATATTTGTTGTTAAGGAAATCAATAAGCGATTTACATTTAGACTGATATTTGAATATAGGGGTAGTAATTAATTAAAGGTCTGTCGCCTAATGACGAGATGAATTCACACCTATTTGTAATGTGCAAGTCAAGTCAAGTCAAGTTTATTTGTCATATACACATACACGATGTGCAGTGAAATGAAAGTGGCAATGCCTGCGGATTGTGCACAAAAAGGAATTACAGTTACAGCATATAAATAAAGTTAATATAGAGAAGACAAAATTTAGTCCCTGGAGTTATAAAAGTTGACAGTCCTGATGGCCTGTGGGAAGAAACTCCATCTCCGTTTTCACAGCGTGACAGCGGAGGCGTTTGCATGATCGTAGCATCTGGAACAGTCCGTTGCTGGGGTGGCAGGGGTCCCTCATAATCTTGCTTGCTCTCGATCTACACCTCCTGATGTATAGGTCCTGCAGGGGGATGAGTGTAGTTCCCATGGTGCGTTCTGCCAAACGCACTACTCTCTGAAGGGCCATCCTGTCCTGGGCAGAGCTGTTCCCAAACCAGACTGTAATGTTGCCAGACAGGATGCTCTCTACAGCCCCAGAGTAGAAGCAATGAAGGATCCTCAGAGACACTCTGAATTTCCTCAGCTGTCTAAGGTGGTAAAGGCGCTGCTTTGCCTTACCCACCAGTGTGGCAATGTGCGTTGCCCATGTCAGATCCTCTGTGATGTGGACTCCCAAGTATTTAAAACTGCTCACCCTATCCACAGCAGATCATGCATAAAACCAATATTGCCCAGAGGTGATTGATTTTGCCAGTGACCATTTCTGGATGAAATCGCATCCACTGGGAAATTGGCCTGAGTGCTTCTGATAAACTCAAAGTGCTGGAGTAACTCAGCGGAACAGGCAGCATCTCTGGAGAAAAGGAATGGGTGACGTTTTGGATCGAGACCCTTCTTCAGACTGAGTACTTCTTTATCAGTTCGCTTTAGCACATCTGCCATTTCTTGATGTCAGTCAAATACCTATTAATGCCACAGTTCTGCACAATTTCTCCCTTGCCAGCATCAAATGAGGCCTGTGGAGGCAACTTCAGCCTTTGTTGGACATTTACAGTATGGCCATCATCAGATCACATTACTTTGTTGCTATGGGTGTAGTTAATGTGACGAACAAGAAAGGTTTCATTCAGCATTTAGCTGTGATAATCCATGCCTCTATGGTGACAATACTAGCAATAATCAATTGGTAATTTCTTCACCTGAGACAGAGTCATAGAGTGATAAAGTGTGGAAACAGGCCCAACTTGCCCATAACGGCCAACATGTCCCTGCCACACTAGTGCCACCTGCCTGCATTTGGTCCATATCCCTCCAAATCTGTTCTATCCATGTACCTGTCTAACTGCTTCTTAAATGTTTGGATAGTCCCAGCCTCAACTACCTCCTCTGGCAGCTTGTCCCATACACCCACCACCCTTTTGTGTGAAAAAGTTACCCCTCGGGTTCCTATTAAATCTTTTCCACTTCACCTATGTCCATGTCCTCTGGTCTTTGATTCCCTACTCTGGGCAAGCGACTGTACATCTAGAAACATAGACATGTAGGAGTAGGCCATTCGGCCCTTCGAGCCAGCATCACCATTCAATATGATCATGGCTGATCATCCAAAATCAGTACCCCGTTCCTGCTTTTTCCCTTACCACTAAGAGCAAAATCTAACTCTCTCTTCAACGACAGATCTATTCCTCACATGAAAGAGCCTGTAGAAATAGCAGCAGTCACCACATTAGACTCGCGTATCAATGCATGTTGAAATATAATTTCTCCTAAATGGGGACTAATTTTAACTTTGCATCACTATTTTAGTCAATTTACAAAGCCTACCACCTTTCCCCTTTCAGTATCTTATGTATTGGTATCAAAGTCCTGGTACAGCATCACAGTGCTCCCTGCATTTTTACAGTCTACTTGCTGGAAGGCGGGTCCCTTTCATTTTGAGTCTACACAGATGTCCTTGATGATGCAAAAGCTTTTATCCTTGATGGTTTGGCAGCTGACATCTACCCAGGGCTAATTGAAAGAGCAGAGGGGATGTTGCAGTCGGCAGGGGTGAGTTCTCTTCCTGGGAGGCTTCTGAGGGGAGCCATCTATGTTCTGCAATAGCAAACCAGGCAATCTCTCAGGGGGCTGTGCAAACATTTGACACTTGGAATGCTCCAGTGTTGCTTCAGCCTCCAGACTTAGAGCTGACGCACCCCAAATGACAGGTGTTTGCCCTGCTGTCTACATCCTTCCCTTTAGAGACAGTACTCTGCACGCTGTGAGCAGGACTCTCCTCATGGTGAAGAACGGTGTGAATGGGGTTGGGAGAATGGCAGGGAGGGAAGGCTCACGCAGAAGACAACAGGGTCCCTGCGTTCCATATCCCTGCTCCTGAGGAGAGCAATCTGATCACATGGGGCATTTATCTTCCTCCAGGACAGAGGCCAGTTGCACATGCATCCCCCTGTCCATGCCAACCTGTGACATGGAGAATCTCCTTGTCCATGGAGGACTGCAGGCAGATCATGCGCTGCATCACATTGCTCCAAAAATTCCTGAACTGCTCACAAGTTGCATTTCTTTGTCCACAGAGAATTACATTCACCCTCCACCAACCCCCCCCCCCCGTGGCATCTCACAACTCAATGACATGAAACTGCCCCTTCACTCGTCTAACCAACGTTCATTGATTGTTTATCAATGTTCCTTTAGAATAGACAATAGACAATAGGTGCAGGAGTAGGCCATTCGGCCCTACGAGCCAGCACCGCCATTCAATGTGATCATGGCTGATCATTCTCAATCAGTACCCCGTTCCTGCCTTCTCCCCATACCCCCTGACTCCACTATCCTTGAGAGCTCTATCTAGCTCTCTCTTGAATGCATTCAGAGAATTGGCCTCCACTGCCTGAATCTGAGACTGCTGCCACATGGCAAAAACCAGAGCTCAAACTGCATTGAAGAAACTCAGCATTGTTTAGACTCTGTCCATGGCAGTCATCGAGTCAAAGGGCATTGAAACAGGTCCTTCTGCCAACCACTTCCACGCAGACCAAGGTGCCTGCCTGAACAAGTCCTATTTGCCTGCATTAGGCCTGTATCGTTATCACTTTCAAACTTTTTTTTTGTCCACTGACCTGTCCAATTGTCTTTTATATGTTGTAATTCTACACACATTTCCCCAGGAAGTGTGTTCCCTGTACCCACTTACCTTTCTTTACCATCAAGGAAAACTATGGACGATAGACGCACAAAGCTGGAGTAACTCAGCGGGTCAGACAGCGTCTCTGGAGAAAAGGAATGGGTGACGGTTCGAGTTAAGACCCTTCTTGAGACTGAGTCAGGGGAAAAGGAAAACTATGGCGTTCCCTCCGTCTCTCCTGAAGCCTCTTTCTCTACCACAGCAGCCATTGTATGTGTAACTGCTGAGTCACTGTCCTTGCACATGAGACCTCCAGACCCAAGTGCGCAAATCCTGTAAAACCACATGACAAAGTGCGGAAATCTAATGGGGCTTTTTGTATATTAATTTATTGCCAATTTCACAAATATAAATGGACGTCAGCACGATGTACAACATGTGTTTAGTGCATCGAAAAAGAGTTGAATCCAATTTCTTGGTGCTTATTTCATCTGCAGATTCTGTTGTAATTTAAGGGTATATGTACACAATCCTATGCATTAGCTTGTGTGATATCAATTATTTTCTTTCCTCCTCAAATATGTAAAAACCAATGCACATCATCAGCTTTATTCTAAGGCTGTTCAATAACCTTTGAGTGCACCTTTAGCTGTGTTCAATAGAATGTACTCATAGCACGTTGCAATCATCCCACCAGCAACAATAAATGATAATAAAAGCAGCTTACGAAAGGTCATGCCAGGGTGCAAAAATTCACATAAATTCTCACAGCAATTTTTTTTTTACCAGTTGACAATAGATTCGGAGTTGGGTTTTGGTGATTGCCTTCCTGGTGCTAAAAGGAAGCAAACTAATTTGTTTCTGGTTTCAAGTCTCACGTTTCGGGAGCGATTCTGCTTCAAGGTCAATATCTGATACATTTCACTGGAGGTGCAAAAAGCATAAGGAACATACCAAGGATAAAAGAACTATAAATATGTCAATTTGCAGATGATTAAAATAGTGACAATTTATTTGCTGGCGAGTCCTTCCTCAAGTATGCTGATATCCTTCACTGCTTTCACCTCTTCCTTGTGACCACAATATATAACAATCCAGTGACAGGTTTTGAAGGCCCACCCAATATTGATACAGACCTCAGTGGAACATTTGCAAATTATGTTGTTAACATAAACTAATGCAAGGGCATTGGATTAAGGTCCAGATTTTAGTGCAGTAATCGAGCAGTAATCAGTGTTCTGATAAGAAAAATTAGATAGTCCATGTGCACAGCCAGATGAGAACATGAGGGAGATGCAATCTAAGGACCCAGATTCGTCCAGAAGGTACAGGGTTGGTGTATCACCAAATGGCTTGCAAAGAGTGAAGATGCAATATTTACCTGCTAGATAGTTACTATCCACATGAGATAAAAATGAGGGTATGTTTGTTCAACTGCTGGAGAACATTTAGCTGTGTATTACATCTTCAGCACTGCCAAACCATGCTGGTGGTGCAAAAAAAATATTCTTTAGATATGTGCATGTGAATTCCTTCAGAGTTAAAGAATGAGAAAGCATACTGTTGCATCATAGCCTGGTTTGGGAACAGCTCGGCACAAGGTTATAAGAAATTGCAGCCCAGTCGATCATACAGACCAGACTCCCTGAAAGTAAGCATGCAGGTACAGCAGGCAGTGAAGAAAGCTAGTGGCATGTTGGCCTTCATAACAAGAGGATTTGTGTATAAGAGCAAAGAGGTCCTTCTGCAGTTGTACAGGGCACTGATGAGCCCACACCTGGAATATTGTGTGGAGTTTTGGACTCCTAATTTGAGGAAGGACATTCTTGCTATTGAGGGAGTGCAGCGTGGGTTCACGAGGTTAATTCTCGGGATGGCCGGACTGTCATATGATGAAAGAATGGAATGACTGGGCTTGTATTCACTGGAATTTAGAAGGATGAGAGGGGATCTTATAGAAACATATAAAATTGTTAAGGGATTGGACACACTTGATGCAGGAAACATGTTCCCAATGTTGGGGGAGTCCAGAACCAGGGGCCACAGTTTAAGAATAAGGGGTAGGCCATTTAGAACTGAGATGAGGAAAAACCTTTTCAGCCAGAGAGTTGTGAATTTGTGGAATTCTCTGCCTCAGAAGGCTGTGGAGGCCGATTCACTGGATGCATTCAAAACAGAGTTAGATACAGCTCTTAGGGCTAGCAGAATCAAGGGATATGGAGAGAAGGCAGGAACGGGGTACTGATTGTGGATGATCAGCCATGATCACATGGAATGGCGGTGCTGGCTTGAAGGGCCGAATGGCCTACTGCTGCACCTATTTTCTATGTTTCTATGTCTCCCCACCATTGACTCCCTCTACGCTTCAGAAAAGCAGCCAACATAATCAAAGACATGGCCTACCATGGTCAATCCTCCTTCTTCCTGCCCATGTCGGGCAGACAATTCAGAGGCTTGAAAGTGCGTACCACCAGACCCAGGAACAGTTTCTTCCTCTTCTGAACAGTTCTGAACAGCTTCTGAACAGTCCTTCCAGAAACTAAGGTTCAGTCCCAATTCTCCTCCACCCCATTGGGTACATTGGACTTTGCCTCTAGAACGGGTGCCCTACAAAGCTGAGAACTATATTCTGCACTCTGTCTTTCCCTTTGCTCTGCCTATTGCACTTGAGTTTGGCGTGATTGTATCTAGGCATAATATTTATATGAGTTGATTGGATAACATGCAATTAAAGCTCTTCACTATCTCAGTTCACATGACAATAAGCCTAAACCCGAAGGTAAATAGTTGCCTTTCCCTTTCCCTCACCTCACCCCTTTCCTCTTTTCTCACTCTCTGATAAAGGTCACTATGCAGAGAACACACATCCAGCGTAAGAGTACAGTTGTGTGATGTTTGGCTCACCCTTAACTCTCGTTGCTGAAGAGAAAATTCAAGCCATGATATTTTGCCATCAATAGAAAAATGTGAATTTTCCAAATTAAAAAAGTTATCTTTATGAAATCAGGATTTTCACCGTTTAATATACCCAATAATACTAAATAATGGGCAGTATTATCTCACCCCAGGAGTGCGGTGCACCATTGATCACAGACTGAGTCACTCTGGAGCATCAGTTTTTAAAATTGGGGTCCAGCATCCTTTTGGGAATTATGACTTCATTCAATTAATGTCCGTCTGGAAAGATGGATCATGTATTGCAAGCACATTGCCACAAACATTTGGTATGTTGCAACATTTTCTGCAATTACTGATTTACTCACACAACTTGGTATTTACTGCCTATTCACAAAAACACATTTCCCCCCCATTTCATAAGGACTTTCTGAAATTATGACGTCAATGTCAATGTCAATATCTGTAAGGAATCCATGCACAGACGGCATTTGAAGTGCAATTTTCCTCTTTCTCAATATCAGGCTTTGCACAATATTGTGAAATCCCCCTGAACAATAATGTATCCACACCCATCCGTGCTGCTTTTCCTTTCTGTTGATTTCAATAAGATGGGTTGTAAAATAGGCAACTATTCAGTTTCACTGTCGAGATCTATCCCCAAATCATGCTGATGTCAACATAGTGTGTTTCATTTGATTTCTTTGGGACTTCCCCAGCAGACAGAAGAGCCTTTACACTTACAACAAATACATCACTACCACATGTTCGGGTGAAGCTAAAATCCACGCTGCCGCACTCTTGGCACGGAGTACTCATGAAGAGGGCATGACTGTAAGTGGATTGGAAATCAGAGCCACAACATGCTGGATTGATTCTCCAGGCAGTGCCAACTTCCAGCAAAAATAACCAAGGAAGCTCTGATTATCCTTTCTAGACACCAGTGTTGGAATTTACATTTGACTATTGGCCCAAACTAAAGTCTAGTTTAGTTTAGAGATACAGCGTAGGAACAGGTCCTTTGGCCCACCGAGTCCGCACCGACCTGCAATCCCCGCACATTAATACGATCCTACACACACCAGGGACAATTTACATTTAAGCCAATCCAATTAACCTACAAACCCGTACGTCTTTGGAGTGTGGGAGGAAACTGAAGATCTCAGAGAAAACCCATGTGGGAGAATGTACAAACTCCATACAGACAGCAGCTGAAGTCGGGATTGAACCCAGGTCTCTGGCGCATTAAGCACTGTAAGACAGCAACTCTACCGCTGCGCCACCATGCTGCTCTGATCTGGTGGTCTAGAGCAGTCTGGTCTGCTCTAGAAAATAAAAACATTTGTATTTTTTCAGGAAGAATAACAGGAGACTACCAACCTGTTGGCTTAACATCAGTGGTATGGAAAATTTAATCTGGAGTCTGTAATAAAATATGGAGTTTCAAAGCATCTTGAAATGAGTAATAGGATTGACCAGAGTCAGCATGGATAGGTGAAAGGAAAATCATGTTTGACCTGTAAGAGCCGGCGAAAGTCCAGGATAAGCTTCCTCAACGAAGTTGAACCAAATGCTGAAGTGGAAGGTATTAGAGTTGCATTATGGGAAGAGAGACTAGCCAATCTCCCATCAATGACATCCATGTCCATAAGTGCCAAAGAAGAACTTCCTCCTGGGGTCGAATCAAGCTGGGCTGAATGGAAATGCCTCAACAGACTGAGAGCTGGTACTGGTTGTTGTAAAGCGACTCTCAAGAAGTGGGGTTATATAAACACTGAAGACATGTGGCACTGAACCACAAACTATGGAGCACCTATTGAGACGTCCTCTATTGGAGCAGGAATACAAAGCTGAGGACCCCGCAGAGAACAATGACATTGCTCAGAGTTGTGTTCAGTTTGGGCTGAAACACAACATCTAGCATGTGTAGATACGATAAGAAGAAGAAGACCTGTATAGCGAATAGCTACTTGAGAATTGGTTGTCGGATGGCAAGGAGTGGCAATCAGTGACTAGTGAGAATACAACCAAGTCTGGTACTTGGGGGCCCCAGCTATTTACAACCTATATCAAAACTAGGTCAGATAGTGGCAGGAAGGAGGATGTTAAAAAAGCTTCAGAAGTATTTGGACAAGCTGAATAGTGGGGAAGAACATGGCAGATTAATGTATTGTGGCAGCAATGTTGCATGTTATTCAATTTCAAATAGAAAAAAGTTATTTTGTAAGGTGAAAGACATTGACCCAATGACCCAATGACCCAAGCGTCCTTGTACTATGAAAGCCAACATGCAAGTGTGGCAAGTGATGAGGAAGGCATTGGTGCTTTGAAATTTATTACAAGGGTATTTGAATAAACGTGTTTTACTGCAATTAAAGTGAGAGTCATAGAATGATACAGTGTGGAAACAGGCCCTTCAGCCAACTTGCCCACACCGGCCAACAATGTCCCACATACACTGGTCCCACTTGCCTGCCCACTATCCTTCCAAACCTGTCCTATCCATGTACCCGTCTAACTGTTTCTTAAACGTTGGGAGAGACCGAGCCTCAACTACCTCCTCTGGCAGCTTGGTCCATACACCCACCACCCTTTGTGTGAAAATGTTGCCCCTCGGATTCCTATTAAATCTTTCCTCCTTCACCTTAAACCTATGTCCTCTGGTCCTCGATTCCCCTACTCTGGGCAAGAGACTGTGTATCTACCAGATCTATTCCTCTCATGATTTTGTACACTTCTATAAGATCACCCCTCATCCTGCACTCCAAGGAATAGAGACCCAACCTACTCAACCCCTCCCTATAGCTCACACCCACTAGCCCTGGCGACATCCTCGTAAATCTTTTATGAACCCTTTCCAGCTTGACTATATCTTTCCTATAACATGGTGCCCAGAACCGAACACCATATTCTAAATGCAGTCTCACCAACGTCTTACACAACTGCAACAAGACCTCCCAAACTTCTATACTCAATACTCTGACTGATGAAGGCCAATGCATCAAAAGCCTTTTTGACCACCTTATCTACCTGGGACTCGACCTTCAAGGAACCATGCACCTGCACTCCTTGATCCCTCTGCTCTGCAACTCTCCCCAGAGGCCTACCATTTACTGTGTAGGTCCTGTCCTTGTTAGATGTCCCAAAATGCAACACCTCACACTTTTTCTGCATTAAATTCCATCAAACATTCCTCAGCCCACCTGGCCAATCGATTCAGACCCTGCTGCAATCTTTCACAACCTTCTTCACTATCCGCAAAACCACCCACTTTTGTATCATCATTGTATCGTCGTTGTATCATCATTGTGAATGGCCTGGGGGAGACTCTTTGTCTCTTTATATATAAGAATATTCTTGCCATTGTGGGAGCATCGCAAGGACTCATGGAACTGCTCCGGTGAGATCAGTCTGAAGAAGGGTCTCGACCCGAAACGTCACCAATTCCTTCTCTCCCGAGATGCTGCCTGACCTGCTGAGTTACTCCAGCACTTTGTGAATAAATCGATTTGTACCAGCATCTGCAGTTATTTTCTTATACTACTTGAGATCCTGCCCTGGCTCAAATAAGGCAACTCATACTCCTATTACTCAATTACTATTACTATTACTGAAGAAGGGTCTCGACCCGAAACGTCACCCATTCCTTCTCTCCAGAGATGCTGCCTGACCTGCTGAGTTACTCCAGCATTTTGTGATACCTCCTATTATTCACGTTCTCGTGTTTCAGTGGCACTGGAACATACTATCTCAGGGGCCAGGCATTCATTTATGAAACGTGTAAAATACCAGACAGTTTGGTATCGCACAAGGCAAGACCAATCTGAGACAGCATACAACCGAGCAACATGTCAAGCTTCATGAGCCAATTTCCTGCATGTCTTCACCAAGGGTGGATGCCGACAGCATGGTCCACACCACCATCTCATCCCCACCACTAATCAGCAAGGCCACGCATCAAAGCATGTATCTCCGTAATATATCCCTGATTAGTATGTCCCTTCTAAAGCGGTCAGATTTTAATTGCTGCCCATGCCTCCACAATCATTTAATGCAGACTATTTGACACAGTTGTTAAAACAGAAAATATGGTGCTAAATGTTTTCAACGAAGTCAGATACTCCCTCAGGCTTGTCAATAGGAAATAGGAAATTGCCCATAATTTACTACCCAAGCCTATCTCCATTTCTTTTCCCCTCATCTTAGAACGGTATTTTACTTTTTTTCCTTAAAAAAAAAGAAAGGCATTTCAGTCACTGCTCGGGACCAAGAGGAAAGCCGAACCTGTAATAAGATCTGAACATTGTAATAAGAAGTGTTTAACTGTGCAGGAGTGAAGCAGTGTGAAAGCTTTGCCGGCAAAGAGCCTTTTGTGCTAATGTTCTGCTGATTTGTTTATAACTTCAGCTCATTAGCGCAGCCCTGCCAGAAGCTTGGAGCTGATATTCCATCTCTTTCCAGGTGTGTGTGTGCTGATTGTTACAATCACCTTGTCATTAGTTCTGTTTGAGTAAGCCAGCTTAAATCTTCTATTTCAGTTCTGGTCACTTCAGGACACTTATCCTTTCAAAACAGTGTTTCATACTTATTTTTCTAACACGCATGGTTTCAAAGTTAACAAGGTGACAAAGAAACTCTAAACCGGAAAAAAACACACACCGCCAAGGTGAGACTTCTTGGTTTTGTGGATTTTTGAACACGTGAATTAATTCCTTTTCACTCAGAACACTTCAGCACACAGCTGATTTATGTTCTATTTTGTCTTCTGGTGTAAAAGCACGGCTTCATTCTGATGATTTAAGTGAGTTGCAAGTTTAGTTTACAGATACAGCGCGGAAACAGGCCCACCGAGTGCACACCGACCGACCGACCGACCAGTGATCCCCACACATTAACACTGCCACACACACTAGGGACAATGTTACATTTATACCAAGCCAATTATCCTACAAACCTGTGTCTTTGGAGTGTGGGAGGAAACCGACGATCTCGGAGAAAACCCATGCAGGTCATGGGGAGAACATACAAACTCTGTACAGACAAGCACCCGTAGTCAGGATCGAACCCGGGACTCCAGCGCTGTCAGGCAGCAGCTCTACCACCGTGCCACCCTAAAATCTAGAAGTAACATTTCAAATTTTCAAGGGGGAATCATTTAGATTTAGATTTTTTAGATTTAGAGGTACAGCGCGGAAACAGGCCCTTCGGCCCACCGAGTCCGCGCCGCCCAGCGATCCCCGCACATTAACACTATCCTACACACACTAGGGATAATTTTTGTTATCTTTTTTTTACATTTACCCAGTCAATTAACCTACATACCTACACGTCTTTGGAATGTGGGAGGAAACCGAAGATCTCGGAGAAAACCCACACAGTTCACGGGGAGAACGTACAAACTCCGTACAGACAGCGCCCGTAGTCAGGATCGAACCCGAGTCTCCAGCGCTGCATTCGCTGTATGGCAGCAACTCTACCACTGCGCCACCGTGCCACCCCTCATACAACAGGACCACGGAAAATTCTTGCTAACAGGTAGATAGGCTGGTGAAGAACACTTTTGGGCCACTGGCACTTCATCAGTCAGTGAATTAAGTACAGAAGTTGGAATTTTATGTTACAATTGTACAAGACATTGCAGAAAACATGCCACTATGCTTGAAAGCGTGTGGAGAAGATTTGCGTGGATGTTGCCAGGATTTGCGGACCTGCAGGGAGAGGTTGGGCAGGCTAGGATATTTTCCTTAGAGCGTAGGAGACTAAGGGGTGATCTTATATATTATAGCAGTGTATAAAATCATGAGGGGAAGTGTGAATGCATACATTTTCCCAGTGTAGACAAATCAAGAACAAGAGAGACTAAATTTAAGGTGAGAGCGGGAAGATGTAATAGGAACCTGAAGGGCAACATTTTCACACTGAGGGTGGTGGTGATATGGATTGAGTTGCCAGAGGAAGTTGTTGAGGCAACAACATTTAATTAGATTTGGGCAAGCACATGAATGGGAGGGGTTGAGAGGGATTATGGGCGAAACACAGGCAAATGGGAGTTGATTATTAGATCAGGCATCTTGGTTGGCATGAACAAGTTGGGCTGAAGGGCCTTTTTCCATGCTGTGTGATGCTGTGACTCGATGAAAGAGGCCATGCGTAACAGTGAGAAATGATGACAGTGTTTACATTACCTATCCACTTGTCCAAGGCAGCAAACAGAAACCATATAGGATTCTTCAGCCATCTTAGAATCCAAAAATTGGAGTGGAAGCAAGTCAAACTCAATCGTGAGAGAATTTTTTTTTAAAGCACACACACACATTAGTGCAAAGGTCTATTCACAGCTATCTCCTGCCATTGTTGGGATTGCAGCGTATATAATGTAGGTTGTAAACAATAATTGTTCAAGGCTGTTACTCGTCACGTGTTTATCTGCTTTTTGGGCTTTTACAAAGACTTCTATCATTCTTAGTCTGTGAAAAATCCTTGAATGGACTTTTCAATTTTTTTGACTGATTATGTTGGAAATCCCAGCAGTTAAAATGAAGCATGTGAACCCTTGCATTCATACACTGAATGGGAGTACAAGTTTTTTTTTATGGTGAATAATTTTACCACAAAATAGGGTGAAGGTGAAAATGAAGCCAGATGTGAAGGTGATCCCCTTGGTGGAGATAGGGACTGTTAACCATGTATCCTTGACAAATTAATTTCCCAATTGATGCCCAATTTAACTAAGTGATGGAAAAGCAGCAGCCCCACTTCAATTCAATGCCTTCAATTCGGGACCTCTAATCAGAGGTAAGGAGAGATGATTAGTGACGACTTAGTTGTTTTAAAAGTCTTCTGCAGCATTTCAGTGCATTCTTAAATGGCACACTGTGAGCTGAGATAGTGTGTGATATATACCTAACGAGCAAATTCAATCCGAGTAACAAAATGTATTGAATCACACTTCCAGACAGGCAAGTAAAAAGAATGAAAGAAAGCTACCTCTAACCAAAGGACTTGTTAAGTATGAAGTAACGTGGCAGCATGGTGGCACAGCGGTAGAGTTGCTGCCTTACAGAGTTTGCAGCACCGAAGACCCAGGTTCGATCCCTTCTACGGGTGTTGTCTGTACGGAGTTTATACATTCCTCCCATGACCTGCTTGGGTTATCCCTGGGATTTCCGGTTTCCTCCCACACTCCAAAGACGTACAGGTATGTAGATAAATTGGATTGATATGAATGTAAAAGTTGTCCCAAGTTTGTGTAGGATAGCGTTAATGTGTGGGGATTGCTGTTTAGTGTGGACTCAGTGGGCCGAAGGGCCTGTTTCCATGCTATATCTCCAAGCTAAGCCACATCTGGCATAGTACATTAATATAAGATTTTTATATGAACATATAACCGTACTCCAGAGAAACTGCCCCTTTGGCCCAGAATATATTTGCCGAACATGATGCCATAGTTGGAAAAGTAGCAAAAAGATAATTTTTAGAGGTATAGTAATGAAAACTAAGAACACTTACAAAAGATGATGTCTTCAGCATTTAAGATTCTCGGCTTTGGTCACTCCCTTTCTCCACTTTTGCTTCCAAACTGGAATGAACATTGCTCAAATTTCTGTGAGTTTCAATGCACAAGCTCCAAGTTTCTAAATCCTTAAAACAAAGGAGTGCAAATCTCACCTTCAATAATTTTAGAATTTGTAAGTGATCAAATAAAATGAATATATAGACACTTCTTCAGAACTTCAATGCACTGTTATTTCCTCAAGGTGCTTGATGTTGATTGTGATCTGGAAGGGGTGAAGCTAATTTGAAAGCACCATTGCATTTGAGAGGGAATGGCATAGTTCAAGAGAATTGAAATATAATAATCCAAACTAACATTCCATGTCAGTACTCAGGAAGTGCTACTCTTGTTGTGATGTGTTTTCTTCTGCTGAAAAATGAAGCGTTTATTGTGTACTTTCTGAGGTGGATACAGCCTGGAAACAGATCCTTCGGCACAACCTGCCCATGTCGACCAAGATAGCCCATCTGTAGTAGTCCCACCTCCCCACATTTGGCCCATATCCCTCTAAACCATTCCAATCCATGTACCTGTCCCACTGTCTTTTAAATTTGGTTGTGATAGTACCTGTCTCAATTACATCTTCTGGCAGCTCGTTCTCTATGCACAACATCCTCTGTGTTAAAAAGTTAAATCTTTCCCCTCTCATTTTATGAATGTTAAATGTTCCTCAACACCACTGCTGATGTAGAACAGGAAAGTTATTTGCAGTGTCCCACCCAATGATCCTCCCCGTCACAAAATGATTATCCGATAATGTTCACGTTGTTGTCTGTGGAAGCTTGCTGTGTGGAGATATTGCTTTTCATTTGTTACTAAAGTGACAAGATTTGAAAAGCAGTTTGGAACATGTTGAGGTTCTGAAAGGGCTAATATGAATGCAAAGGTTTTCATCTTCCGTATGGTGAATCTTTAGTTCCTGTGGTCACCAGGATAATGTGGGATGCTGTTGGTCTTGATGTGAACCGTTGGGGTAAATTTGAACTTTGCTTTGGCTAACAATGCCAGATCCGTCTAGTGGTCTGGACTTTGTAAAATGCAGCACATCAGTGGCAGAACATTGACAATGTCCACTGCATCCAAACCACACTTGGAGTGGAACTGGGGTTCTGTGTATGACATAAATTTCAGACTGCTGAGTCAACTTGTGATCTTGGCCACCCAGTACAACGCTTCATTGCAAATGGCAGTAAAGCACGAACTAAGTAAATGTGTTTGATTTTACTCTGCTGAGTAATCTGTCCCCAACATACAGAAAGAGTTAAATCCAAACACACTACTTCCATCCTTCACTTTTACCTCCATCTCATGGAAAATTCTCCTCTACCCCCCACCCCACCTCGGTCACTCATTCATTGCAGTGTATTATGAGTTGGTCTGCTAGCACAACGGGAAAACTAATGAGAACTGCTGCAAGTAGCTCCAAGGGACATGAAACTCTTCAGAATATGTTTCGACTCCTGAACTGACCAGCTAACAACAAACATATGTGATTACATCACACTCAAAATTACATTATTAGGTCATACATGGCAGACCTCTTTACATATGTACACATAAATATATTACAGCGCTCTCCCTCGTAAAAGTGCTTGAACTGCAGTTGGGTCTGTGATGTGTGGTCTTCTTATGATCAGAAGGCAGACACTGACTTAAAACTGTTTGCCGTTGCATGATATATCATTTCTATTCTATGTTCTTCATCCACTTGTAGACTAAATTCCTGAACATTTCTTCCATGTCTTTTACACGTTCTCTCAATGCAACCATGAGTTCCAATGGACTCTTCTGACCTTCCTCCAATACACACTAGTTATCATTTCGGGCAATAAACATAATGTCTCACCAGTGTCCCCCTATCTGAAGTATTAGATTGGTTTGATAGTCTAAGTGCTCTTGATGTGTAATGTATATAGAAGTGCTTCTCTTTGCCTCTTCTCCAACAGTTGTTATGATTTGAATCAAGAGCTTGCTTTTATTTCACCTGCTAATTCCCCACTCTCGACCAAGCAAGGCTGTTCCAGACTCGTGTAGTTGAAATCTGTGAAGCCTGGTGGATTGTGACATTGTACAATAGTCGAGCAATATTTTAGTGATGATTCATTGTTAAATTAGAAAATCCTTGGAAAAATCATCTCTTCAAAACTTCTTTCAGAATACAGCAGACCTTTCAGCTGCACGATGAAAGGCTGAATGGTACAGGGATTTAAGGTGTGTTTGCCATTGATGTTCACAAAGTGCAATTAAACAGATAAGTGGTAAACTGAGGTCAGTTTCTGACGTCACTTCTTACAGTACTGCTGATGTCAGAAGAATTGATCCCAGCTCTCCATATAAACATGTTTGTTGTGCCTCATGGTCACGCGTGCCAAGCTTTAGTCTATTTTGAGTGTACCATCAGGGCTGGAAAGTTGATCACATTACATTTTCTGAAGCTGCTGTGAAAGCTACCTTCATTTCAGTACCTGGCCAATATTGAAAACCTCTGGCAAGGGCATTCCTGTCTACAATGCCAGCATGTTATGATTGTCAACGACATTGCCAAATCTGGAACGCATCTCAAGTAATATTGGATCAAACCCAAACAGCTTCTGAGCTCTGCCATATTTTCTGGTCTCTTAACTTTTGCAATGAAACTTTAGCTTTGTTTTTGACAGGTTGTAAATTATTGACATCCATTTTCTGCCCCAAATGGACAAGTCCAGGTCGAACAAAGGAGCATTTTATTAAATTGCCTTTCACGCCATGGCGATGTAGCCATTTGAGGGCCTCTACCGAAATGTGAAGATTATCATCTTCGTCATTAGTTTAAATGAGGAGATTTTGGGTTGCATCGGCAATGGAATGTACTTTATAAGATCTTGTCCACTGTGAACTGGAAGATTACTGTTGACGTTTTGGCATTTTGTTGAAGAGTGCAGATTCTTAATCATATTTATGGTGAGGAAAGTTTGGTGCTTCTGATTGAGTGCACACATGTGACAAGTTGACATCCTGAAGAACTTGCCTCCCACCAATTTTCAGACAAATAATTATGGCATCAGTAAATATATTATTCATCATTTATTGCATGGTTGCGGGCCAATTTGATAGTCTACTTGGCAGCCTTGGTTACTACAATAGTATTGCATTTATTTGTGTGTTTTCCTCAGGTTCCATTCTTCTGTTTTTCTCAATTTCTTTTCATTTTGGCTTTGTAGTGAATATGGCACTGGCTGTGATTTATATTACTCAAGTTTGGCATTAGGCTTCGATGCAGACGTCCGACTTGCATGCCGTAAGGACAGTCTCAACACCTTTAAAAATGCCTTCATATTTGTAGAAATTACAACTCCAAGACTGATTTCAGAGAATGTGCAGGGGCATGAAACACATGGCTTCAGATTATTTTAAAAGAAAATTTAGTCAAAATCTGTTGAATAGTGTTGCTTTTTTCACATAGTTGGATGCAACCTCTGGCAGCTTTAATCACTGACTGCTTACAATTCTTATTATGTTGAGTGCTTCATTAGAATAATTTTTTATTCTAATTGTGCTTCTGGTCAAAGGTGGAATCTCCTCTGCAGAGGTCTCTTCCCACAATCTACTTTTCTTTGCATTGATCAGAAAATCTGCAACATGATTTTAACATCTCGTTGCTTCCCATCATTTGAATTCACATTGTACATGTTACAGAGTGCTACATTAACTCTGCTGTCTTCTGCTTCAAGTTACACCGATTCCCTCCCCTTATCGTCTTAGTGGACACCACTCTATATGAAAGAATTGCATAAATCACTTTGCTCTGCTTAACTCTTAGACTTGCATATCCTGGGATGGCAGGACTTTCATATGAAGAAAGACTGGATAGACTCAGCTTGTACTCGCTGGAATTTAGAAGATTGAGGGGGGATCTTATAGAAACTTACAAAATTCTTAAGGGGTTGGACAGGCTAGATGCAGGAAGATTGTTCCCGATGTTGGGGAAGTCCAGAACAAGGGGTCACAGTTTAAGGATAAGGGGGAAGTCTTTTAGGACTGAGATGAGAACGTTTTTTTTCACACAGAGAGTGGTGAATCTGTGGAATTCTCTGCCACCGAAGGTAGTTGAGGCCAGTTCATTGGCTATATTTAAGAGGGAGTTAGATGTGGCCCTTGTGGCTAAAGGGATCAGGGGGTATGGAGAGAAGGCAGGTACGGGATACTGAGTTGGATGATCAGCCATGATCATATTGAATGGCGGTGCAGGCTCGAAGGGCCGAATGGCCTACTCCTGCACCTATCTTCTATGTTTCTATGTTTCTATACTGTAGACAATAGGTGCAGGAGGAGGCCATTCGGGCCTTCGAGCCAGCACCGCACTATATGGCCCATCTTTTGACATGCATTGTACCTTGCTGCCTCAAAGAAACGAGTGTGTGATGAATGGCTGCCATTGCAAATTTGGCACTTGCACAAGGTTGTTTGGTGAATGGTACGCTAACCATTACCCACTGACTGTAACTCCAGCCATGCTCATGCCTGGCACTGGCTGAATTTCCTCAGTGATTTTCACTGTCATCTCCATGGAATTTGCAATTTTGCAAGCCAGGTTAAACATAAGACTTTACATGCCTTCCAACTCAGACCAAATCTTTTCATTTCCTTGGCCACACACTAATCTATCCTTAAGTGCACGATTTAGGAATTCACCAAAGTTTTTGCAATGACTCAATAAATCCTTTAAGGCAACAACAAAAAAAAGTCACTGACGGTTTTTGCAACTCTTTACTTTCCCTTGCCAAACTTGTAACTATGTAATTCCAAATGACTGTGAATTGAAATAATCTTCCAATGTCTGCATTATCTCCAGGAATGCATAATCAAAGGCTTTCTGTGATGCTATTGGATTCGTGACCGTGTGATGGATTGTAGAGGCAATCTCTGCCAGTAAAATAACGTTCTTGTGTTTTCCAGCGGCAGTATTCTGTACCTCTGAATTGCCGAGATGAACTACTTGTCTAGAGAATAATATTTGACAAAAAAAACTTCCCCTCCAATTATTTTGTGAAAGACTCGTATTTTGATTGTACATCCTGATGTCACCATTGTTTCCCATCTCTCCTTGAGAGGCCATTTCCATTCTCTTTCCTACATTGCCAGGGCTGGTGTGATAGTGAAGTTTAAGAGGCTGTTAGGTAAGCACATGGAAGTGCAGTGAATAGAGGGATATGGATCATGTACAGGCAGATGAGATCGGTTTAGCTTGGCAACATTTCAGCACAGACATTGTGGGCTGAACAGTTCCTGTGCTGTACTGTTCTATGCAGGGAGTCCAATTCTCATATGAGCAGTCTCTGATTGTTGGTTGAAGTGTGCGCATGTGCGGGACTCTCGGGCGGGCGAGGCCTGTGGAATCAGCGATCATTTCCAGACGCTTTGAAGATATGTATTACAGAAATGAGTTGCTTAAAGCTTAAATAAAGTTTAAGTAAATTGGAATTTTCATTTGCCTCACAACATTGGTCTTACCCTCTTTGTTGCCCCTTGCTGCCTAAACCTTGTTTACACACTCAATCTGCCAGTGAATCAACTCAATGAACATTGATTTCTCTAACTTCAGATAGCTCCTCTGTCCCTCTCGTTCCCCTCCCCCTTCCCAGTTCTCCCACTGTCTTCCTGTCTCCAACTACACCCTTTCTTTGTCCTGCCCCCTCCCCTGACATCAGTCTGAAGAAGGGTCGTGACCCAAAATGTCACCCATTCCTTCTCTCGTGAGATGCTGCCTGATCTGCTGAGTTACTCCAGCATTTTGTGATACCTTCAATGTGCCAGTCCAATCATTTTCTCTTGAGATCCGAGCAGATTCTGATAGTTGTTGAGTCCAGGGTTTTGTGGTTCTGTTGACTTCATGATTCCACAAGGTCTGACCTTCAATGTTCTGAGGCAGATTTATTTCCCCTTTGCCAGCAGTGCCCAAAGCCAGCTGTAGAGTATTCTGAGATGGTGGCATAACAGTGGGCCTAACAAAACATGCTCGGGGAGACGTGGAGTTCTACAACTCATACCTGAAGAAAACATGGAATGCTTTGTCCATAGCAAATAGCCTTGAAGATATGCCCGCAATAAAAGGAGAGCCAAGCACGAGTCCTACAATAGACAAAGGACAATAGACAATAGGTGCAGGAGTAGGCCATTCGGCCCTTCGAGCCAGCACCGCCATTCAATGTGATCATGGCTGATAATTCACAATCAGTACCCCGTTACTGCCTTCTCCCCATACCCCCTGACTCCGCTATCTTTAAGAGCTCTATCTAGCTCTCTCTTGAAAGCTGGATAATGACACATTCACGATTAACAGCAATAATTCACTACATTATTGGCAGGGGGTCACAGCATCTGTGGGGAGAGAAACAGCGAAGACATTTCAGGTTATCAAAACGGGTGAAAGTCATAAGTCTTTCTAAGCCCTCTTCACAGATGCTGCCTGACCCAAGTATTTTCAGCACTTTCTGTTATGATTTCCAATTTTAAATGTGTATAGATTTTTTGTGAGGTTTTTGGAGGAAATAAGAAAGCTTCGGGAGGAATCTATAGATTTCAGATTTTTAAATTTCTCTTCACCTTTCCTTTTCTCGATCTTGGATGACTAAGATCGGTCAAAGAGTTCATTCAACATCGAGATCAATAGATTTCAGGTTTGATCCTGACTACGGGCGCCGTCTGTACGGAGTTTGTACGTTCTCCCCGTGACCTGCGTGGGTTTTCTCCGAGATCTTCGGTTTCCTCCCACACTCCAAAGACGTACAGGTATGTAGGTTAATTGACTTGGTAAAATGTAAAAGATTGTCCCTGGTGTGTGTAGGATCGTGTTAATGTGCAGGAATCGCTGGGCAGCGCGAACTCGGTGGGCCGAAGGGCCTGTTTCCGCGCTGTATCTCTAAATCTAAAATCTAAAAAAAAACAAAAATCTCAGTGAACTATTGGGTGGCACAGTGGTGGAGAGGTAGAGTTGCTGCCTTGCAGCGCCAGAGACCGGGTTTGATCCTAGCGGGTGCTGCCTGCACGGAGTTTGTACGTTCTCCCAATGACTTGCATGGATTTTCTCCAAGTTCTCCGAGATCCTCCCACATTCCAAAGGTGCACAGGGCTGTAGGTTAGCTGACTTGGTAAAATTATAATTTGTCCCTTTGGGTAGGGTAGGGTAATGTTGGTGTGCGGGAATCGCAGGATAGCACAGATTTAGTGGGCCAAAGGGGCTGTTTCCACACTGTATGTCCAAACTAAACTAAACTGAAACATTGGTTCCACATCTTAGCAACTCCTGCGTACCTGGGCATCAAATTTCCAATTGCCTGGAATGTTTAACTGAATGAAAGGCATTACAGATACAATTACAACATTTAAAAGCCATTTAAACAGGTACTTGAATTTTTAAAAAGGCATAGAGGGATATGGGACCAATGCAGACATTATGGGATTAGCGTAGATTGGTGTCAGGGTCGACGTGGCCAACATGAGCCTGTTTCTCTGCTATATGATGCATAAATGCAAGTTGTTGAAACAGAATAAAGAGGCTTATAAAAGCATGCATTTATTAGCCACAAACTGGTCTAGTATGCCTCAATATGGTGAACAGGTAACATGTGGGAGTGTGCACCATAACTTGTTGTTGAACAGCCTTAGAATGGCTGGCACTGACCGTGGCTGAAACAGATAGTAGTGGCTTTTCAGATTCAAACTAAAGAGCCTTTCACTGGATTGAAGACTGCACTGCCTGTGTTTTTATTAGTTTACCTAGAAAGCTGCACCTTTGAAAAGTTTGATCTATTACTCAAATTTGCTGGTCTGAATGTAGAGGTGAAAGAAGAATGGCTCCACTCATCCATTTTCCTCTTACTGCAACTCTGCCTAGCCTTCACGATTATAGTTGTCTTTGAGTGGGTTGGAATGGTGCTTGCTTTGTTGAAAATGCTTGCTTCAAAATGAACAATAATGAAGAAACAGATCAACTGTGCACTCCTTGCATCTCGTATCCGACATAAAAACGAAGTTGCCATTGCTAAAATGATACCTGACATAAAAGAAGGAATGTTGGAATCAATGAGTGGGTCAAGCAGCGATGGTGATGTTTATGTTAATTGATCTTCACCAGATCGAGTATCACAATATTTTTCAAGAAATCATATCAAAAAAGATTTTACAACATTACAGAAGGAACAAATCAAATCTGCTCTGAAAAGCCATCAACATATTTTCAAAGTGGTTCTGGAATGTCCATTTTACAGACAGGAAACTCTTACTTTGAAACATAATACATTTCATGACCATTGACTAATCATAAAGAAATAACCCACAATAATTTATACCAGGGGACAAAAATGTATGTACATGTGCTGAATGCACATTCTTTCCAGAACGCAGACCCCGTTAAAGTAAATTAGATCAGTAGCTCCAGAGAGTGAGACTAAAACATCCAGGGGACGTAGCTTCAAGGTGAAGGGGAAAAGATTTAATAGGAATCTGAGGGGTAACTTTTTCACACAAAGGGTGGTGGATGTATGGAACAAGCTGCCAGAGGAGGTAGTTGAGGCAGGGACGATCCCAACGTTTAAGAAACAGTTAGACATGTACATGGATAGGACAGGTTTGGAGTGATATGGACCAAGCATGGGCAGGTGGGATTAGTGTAGCTAGGACATGTTGGCTGGCATGGGCAAGTTGGGTCGAAGGGCCTGTTTCCACACTGTATCACTCTGTGACTCTATGACTGGAGTTCGGAGATCAAACCCCACAATCACTGTCAAATTTAAATTCAGTTAATAACCTCGTCTTTGGCAAAGATGGTGACAAAGATGCTGGCTTATTTCGAAATGGCCTCTGATCATTTGCTAAATGGCACAGGCTTGGTGGACACCGTTGCTCCTGGTGGAACTCCCCGTGTCAGAGACACAGAGGGCCAGGAAAGAAAACTGTAGACTTTGTGCAACTCAATGTGAGTTTCCAATTTTCCTTTGACTGATTCTTTGGTGAAATTGTATCACGCAGTGCACACACAGTGGTGAAGCAACGAGATCTAAATTCTGGACCAGGAGTGCAATTGCGCAGGGTTTTAGTGGAGCTGCGGTAGAGTTGCTGCCTTACAGCGTCAGAGACCCAGGTTTGATCCTGACTACGGATGCTGTCTATACATAGTCTGTACATTCTCCATGTGACTGTGCGGGCTTTCTCCGGGTGCTCCAGTTTCCTCTCTTGCTCTAATGATGTCCAGGTTTGCAGGTTAATTGGCTTCAGTAAACATTGTCCCTCGTGTGTAGAGTAGTGTCAGTATATGAGGATCGCTGGTCAGCACGGACTCTGGGCTGAACATCCCACAAAACAGTCTTCAATGATTGCCAGGTCTCATTAACTTCCTGCATAATTTCTACAATCCACTTCCACATTAGGAACAGCAGGCTGGCTTAAAGCACATTGAACCTCACTTAATGTGATCCCTTTGGCACTGGTTGCAAACAGGACTTGTTATAAAGTGCGAGCAGCTCAAAGTCATGCCATCTAATTGTAATCAAGACCCAAATATAGATCATGGGCCACAGGACAATCTTTTGGGGGGCAAATAATAATAATATAATAATAATAAACACTTATTTTATATAGCGCTTTTCCAAGTGCTCAAAGACGCTTTATAAAAACAGTCATGACATAAAAACAAACAGACGAACTGTCCTGACGGAGAACCGGCGAACAAATAGCGCCAGCGTCCTCTCACGTCAGGGTCCGACAATAAACCATAAAGAACACAAGACACACAATTACAATTTTAACACAAACAGCCATCACAGTGATTGCCCCAGGCACACCCTCTCCCGCCCCCAACAACATATCTGATATACCCCCTCTCCCGCCTCCAACAACATATCTGATATACCCCCTCTCCCACCCCCAACAACATATATCTGATATACCCCCTCTCCCGCCCCCAACAACATATTTTCAAAGTGGAATCAAGATCGTTACACCTCCACAGTTTATACCTGTTACAAGCAATATCTTCTCAATGCTAATCATAAATGCATGTGCACTAGATTGCCACAACATATCTAATTCTTTTCTTCAATCAATATCCTCTTTAAGTTCACTTCCACCATTCAACAGGTAATTTAAGAGTATCCCCTTCTGCATAATTTACAAAGCGAACTGATTTGGAACCTATTAGTTAAAAAGTACCTAATTTTCTTAGTGAAATAGATAATTCATTGAATTTCACTGACCGTCTCATATTTCGGTAGTTGGTTTAGAACTTGCATCCACATTTCACAAACCCAATTGATGGACATTTGAATGATGGTTTCAGCGCTCCGTTTAGTTTAGAGATACAGCGCGGAAACAGGCCCTTCAACCCACCGAGTCCGCACCGACCAGCGATTCCCACACACTAACACCATCCTGCACACACAAGGGACAATTTGCACATACCAAGCCAATTAACCTGCAAACCTGTATATGGGAGGAAACCAAAGATCTCGGAGAAAACCCACGTGGTCACGGGAAGAACGTACAGACTCCGTACAGACAGCACCCATAGTAGGGATCGAACCCGGGTCTCCGGCGCTGTAAGGCAGCAACTCCAGCGCTGCGCCACCGTGCAGCCCAGGGGACGACAGGGGACTTCAAATGGATCGAATTGTGCCTAATCCTTTTATATTGAGAGCAGCAAAGGTTTCTGCAGTAGTGTTTGTAGTAATTTGTTGCTCTGCATAACTTTAATTATTGCATCCTGCAGCTTTCTCCGTCGTGGCAATGTAGGAAGTGCTTGTTGTGACACCCAAATGCCTTTAAACCAAAATGTATCAAGGCAGTAAATGACCCTATTGATTTATGATCAAGTAGATTCAATACTGTTGTTTTTGTCTGTGTTCATTCCTTTGATAAGAGAGTGTTTCAACAGGACAGGCATGACCTGCTCCCATCAGAAAGACTTGAACGCAGACATGACAGAACCTTGTTCTGTGGAGCACCGCACCTGAGTGCAAATTACCCAACGCCAGAGCACAGTTGGAAGTATAGATCTTGGCCTGATTTGCATCTGTTGGCACAATATCAGGGATAGCTGCAATAAAATACAATATATGGGCAATGCACAAAATCATCTCCCCTCATTACACCCCTGGTTTTGCACGGGGCCGTTAGAGTTACTAAATTAAATTGGTACCTTAGCGCAAAGAATGGGCCCAAACTTGGTGGATGATTATCGAAGCCATGTGGCACTGAATAATATATTCCTTTATTCGTCCCACACCGGGGAAATTTACAGTGTTCCAGCAGCAAAGTGGTAGCAAGTGGAAAACGCCCCCATGATATGATTCCTTGTCACAATATGTGGCACAAAGCAAAAAGGCACGAGTAAAAAGAACTGCAATCTGATGCATGGTCACTTTTGTTTTTGCACGGGCAGCCAGTGACTCTTTCACCCAAGAAAATTAGCTTGGGCCGCATTTGAAGTATTGTGCACAGTTCCAGTCGCTGCAACACGGGAAGGATGTGGAGGCTTTGGAAAGGGTGCAGAGGTTAACCAGGATGATGCCTGGGTTAGGGGGTATTGGCTACAGGGAGAGTTGGGACAAGCATGAATTGTTTGCTTTGTTACACCAGAGATTGGGGGGGAGAGCTGATAGAGGTATGAGAGGCACAGAGACTGTAGACCGTCAGAAACCTTTTCCCAGGATGACATTATCACATGCTGTAGGGCATAGCTTTCAGGTGAGATGGGCAAGGTTTAAAGGAGATGTGCAGGGCAAATGTCTTACACAGAGGGTGGTGTGTGCCTGAAACGCACTGCCAGGGTAGAAGCTGGGTGGTGGAGGCAGATACGATCGTGGTCTTTAAGAGATTTTTGGATGGGTACATGGACATTCAGGGAAGGAGAGATATGGATAATGTGCAGGGACACAAGAGTTGGTCTTGGTATCAAGTTCAACACAGACATTGTGGGCTGAAGGGCCTGTTCCTGTTCTGTGCTCTTCTATGTTCTAAGATGCTCCTGCAGCCAATCCAACCATTGCAGACAAGCTCAACCAATCCACTCGTTAGAGCCTTCACAGGTCAGAGGCAAACACCTTGGTCGTGAAATCAGACCCTCAAGATATACACAATCAAAATAAAAAAACGTTTGGAATGGAGACTGCCCCGATTGAACAACATCTTTTTTGTGAAGTTTGGCATCATTGAAGTGAGTTAACAAACCTGGATTCAGATGATAGGAAATTGATGGATGAGATGTCTTTTTTTTTTTAATCACAAAGGGCACCGTATTGTTAATATTTCCTGATGGAATTTTTGTCGCTGCCTAGCTGGTGGCCACTTTCATTTATTTACTCCTTGCAGGAAATGCAGAATGCAAGCATGCAACTGCAGCACGTTTTATTTGTACTGCACAAAAGGCACATGTGTGACAAACACAAAATATTACAGCCCAGCAATAAGAAGGAGACAGAAATAATGCAAGATTGTCTGTGCATGAGAGGGGTGATGGAGAACGAGGGTGAGATGCCTCTCAATCTCACCTTTTTGATTTCTAGATAGTATTCTTAACTCGTCCCTTCATCTGTTGAAATCCAGAAGGCATAGAAAATAGGTGCAGGAATAGGCCATTCAGTCCTTCGAGCCAGCACCGCCATTCAATAGGATCATGGCTGATCATCCAAAATCAGTAAACCCGTTCCTGCTTTTTCCCCCATATCCCAAGGCAGCAGTTGGAATGAGTAAGTCCTTGGCTGACATGCCATACAGTTCTGGCCAAATACATTTTACTTTCCTTTGGAATACTTTATTGTCACATGCGACCAGGCGCAGTGAAATTCTTAGCTTGCATACATAAGGTATGCAAGTAGTTGCCACATAAACGGCGCTGACAATGTTACAGAGTACCCCGTGCCGGCTCCTCCTTTGTTCTCCCCCACCCCCACGGCGGTCTCCCATGTCGGGTCCTCCATTGTCCCTCACTGTGGACAAATTGTTGACAATGATGAAACTGCTCAGTGTTGGAGGTTAGTTGAGAGATGGGGGGAGACTGGAGCCAGCTTTAAGGGAGCAAGGATGCAGTAGCAACCATGGGGTCCATAAGCAACTTTAACCCGATCGTAGATGCCAAAGCAAGGTTGGCCCTAGTGGGAAGCGACACACAAAGTGAGTTCTTTCTAATTGCCACCATATTAAAGGCCAAATAGTGCAGAGGTTTTCTCTGAGCCGATTCTTACCCAAACGATTTGCTCCCCAATGTAGCCAGCCTGGTTTGCTGCCATCAGACTTCACTTTCACAATTCTCATTGGAATTTCCTGCAGATTGTTCACTGCAACAGTGGACACAGATCCTTATTGATCCACCTGATTTTTCATAGTCGAGCAGCTGCTAATATCATGCGTTATCTTTCCAGTGGAGATGGTGGCCTGCGCCACGTTAACAAGGCTCTGGTCAGCCCTCATTGAGCTGCATCTGGGTCGACCAAAGGTCTGCGAGGCTCAGTCCTCACCGCACAGTAGAACTAAAGCCGTCCATTGTTCACGGTTAATGCCCATAGTTGACGCAAGTTAAAGGGTTAATTTTTTTGATGCGTTTATCACTCACAAAGAAACATATCCGTTTGAATTTCCCTATCAGTGACCAGCTGCTCAGACTCGGTGCAGATCTACATGTTAAGTCTACATTTATCTGGTGTGAATCCCCCAGTGTGATTAATCATGATTAATTTTTTTAATTGCTTGACAGCCCTGTTTAAAATCAACATGACAGTGGTCGGAATTGTCAGCAAATAAAGCTGGCAGATTCCTGGCGGAACTTAACGTTAATGGCCTGAAACACACTTGCCTTTTGCTGGCTGTGTTGGAGAACCACCAGCCGAGGTGATCTCTGTGTGGCTCTGGTATTGAGGGGTGGAGTACAAACCTCCTGAGCAGGTGCTTCAGGTCAGATGCAGAAGGCAGCACAGTCCCACTCGTTTGACTGGGGTCACCAATCAACATGAAAAGCAATGGAATCACACAAATCAACCTCCCTTTATTGACTCCATTTTTACCTAGGGCTGCCTCGGCAAGGCCAGCAGCATAATCGAGCACTAGTCATACCCCGCCACTCCCTCTCTTACCCCCCCCCCCCCCCCCCTCTCCCATCAGGCAAAAGGTATAGAAGTGTGAAAACGCACACCTCCAGATTCGGGGACAGTTTCTTCCCAGATGTTATCAGGCAACTGAATCACCCTACCACAACCAGAGAGCAGTGCTGAAGTACTATCTAGCTCTTTGGTGAGCCTTGGGCTACCCTTGATCGGACATTGCTGGCTTTACCTTGCACTAAACGTTATTCCCTTATTGTGTATCTGTATACTGCAAATGGCTCCATTGTAATAATGTATTGTCCTTCCACTGACTGGTTAGCACGCAGCAAAAGCTTTTCACTGTACCTCGGTACACGTGACAGTAAATTAAACTGAACTGCTGATAATTGCAGGGAAAAACTGCAGATGCTGGTTTAAATTGAAGGTAGACACAAAATGCTGAAGTAACTCGGCGGGTCAGGCAGCATCTCAGGAGAGAAGGAATGGGTGACGTTTTGGGTCGAGACCCTTCTTCAGTCTGAAGAAGGGTCTCGACCCGAAACGTCACCCGTTCCTTCTCGCCCGAGACGCTGCCTGACCCGCTGAGTTACTCCAGCATTTTATGCCGACCTGCTGATAATTGCAGGCAAATGATAGGACTCATTTCCTTTACACGATTTCATCATAATGTTTTCAATAATTTATGTCATGCTAAACTTACTTTAAAATTTTGATTGTTTTTAATTTTAGTCCTTTTCAATTATTTCGATCCTTCAGCATTCTCATTGAATGTGGCTGATTTGGGCAGCACAGAGGCACAGCCAGTGGAGCTACTGCCTCGTAGCACAAGAGACCCGAGTTTGATCCTGATGTCCGTTGCTGTCTGTGTGGAGTTTGCACGTTCTCCCTGTGACTGCGTGGGTTTCCTCCAGGTGCTCTGGTTTCTTCCCACAGCCCAAAGACATGCAGTTTGTAGTTTAATTGGACGTTGTGAAATTGCTCCTAATGTGTATCATCATCATATCATATCGTATATATACAGCCGGAAACAGGCCTTTTCGGCCCTCCAAGTCCGTGCCGCCCAGTGATCCCCGTACATTAACACTATCCTACACCCACTAGGGACAATTTTTACATTTACCCAGCCAATTAACCTACATACCTGTACGTCTTTGGAGTGTGGGAGGAAACCGAAGATCTCGGAGAAAACCCACGCAGGTCACGGGGAGAACGTACAAACTCCTTACAGTGCAGCACCTGTAGTCAGGATCGAACCTGAGTCTCCGGCGTTGCATTCGCTGTAAAGCAGCAACTCTACCGCTGCGCTACCATGCCGCCCATGCCATCCGTGTATGGAGCGGATGAGAAAGTGAAGTAACATAGAATTAGTGTGAATGGGTCAACATGGACTCAGTGGGCTGAAGGGCCTGGTTCCAAGCTGCATCTCTAAACTAAAAGTAGTTCCATGGCCTTTGAGTGTTGAGAGCTGTCAAAAGGTCCTTTGGGCAGGGCAGTGTGAAGGGAGGAGTGGGGGGTTCCACTATCTGATACCTACTTGCACCCTGCTTTGCTTCACGGAATTGCCTGGACAGCAAGGGCTGGACCTCGCGCACACTCACTGAACCACAAAACCTAAGTGCCACTGTGGGACTCATTCAGACAGTGAGTGAGTGAGTGAGTGAGGGGCAGGTCAGATTGCGCTTGATCCAGACCATTCGTTGTCAACGTTTTTGAATGTTTGTGTTGAGAAGTTCACAAGCATTTAAGTTCTTGTGCAGCTTTGACAGCCTGTTAAGCTGGGAGAAGGTGGGGTTGGGGCTGTACACTTCTTCAGGTCTCAAAGCATTTCAGTCCATTGGTTACAGACTGGTTTGCTCTGATGGATAATGTGACTGAGGAAATTGGCAGTGCTAGATTCCCTCAAGAGTGGGCATAGATGGCAAACCTCCAGACTGTCAGGAGGGGTTCTGTGTTAGACATAGAAAATAGGTGCAGGAGCTGGCCATTCGGCCCTTCCAGCCAGCACCACTGTAGGCTTTCAGTAGGAACCAAGTGATTGTTCAATTAGTCAGCCACCAGCAGTTCATCTCAGCTCAGACTTGATCGCGTGCTTGCCAAACGCACGACAAAATGTGTAGGAAGGAACTGCAGATGCTGGCTTAAACCGAGGATAGACACAAAATGCTGGAGTAACTTAGTGGGACAGGCAGCATCTCTGGAGAGAAGGAAAGGGAGACCCTTCTTCAGACTGAGTCAGGGGAGAGGGAGATACAGAGATAAGGAAGTGTAAGGTGTGAAATTGGGACAGAGGAAATCGATGGGGAAGTTGTAGAATAGGCCATTGTTAGCTAGAAGAAGGTAACAACAAAGCACACAGATATAAAATGTAATCGTGGATAGTCAGACTGGTCGGGGAACTGGGAAGGGGGTTAAGCTCTCCATCCAGCACCAAACTCCCTATGAAATGATGGAGGTCAGACGTCACCTGGTATAACCTCCTGTAGACTCGGTGTAGACTAGAGAGAGTCTGGATGGGCTTTGCTTCCGACCTCAGCTTTACCCCAGGGAGAGAGGCATATAAATGGTAACCTTCATTTCAATGGGGTTGTTCAAAAGGCTAAGTGCAAGTAAGCTTTTAGATTATTATTTATCATTTTAATATTTCAATTAAATGTATTAACCTCATTGGAGGTTGAAATTAATTTAGATTTTTTTTTCTTTTTAAATTATGTGACTCTACTTGAATAATATTAGTTCTCTCTCATTTTAAAGTGGCGCAGAAGCCTTTGACAGTGGGAGAGCTGTCGAAGGTTGTCAGGCTGTTCCACACTTTTCCACTAGCCTGAGGCATGCCTGGTTCTGCCTCTCGGGACTCCTCCTTGGTACTGGGATAGGGAGCGTCAGCTCGTTCACTGCTCCGGATCTGAAACGGGGAGGTGTGGGTGGCCAGGCAACACTTGTGTGGAGTCCAGGCAATGGGCTGCTTCTCGGCTGATCTGACCGTCGCTGAAAGTAATTTATTTATTTATTTGTACACTGCGCTTCTTGCCAAGTCTCGGGCATGAGAATAGATATTCAGATGCTTTGTATCAAGCTTTATCCGGTGCTTCTCTGCCTTTGCCAAGTTGGAATGAGTCAGAATTCCATGAATATCTGATTTCACCAGAGTATTTTGCACCTCAGAGGTGAACATTCCAAGTTTTGGGATTGTTTTAAGTTTTGAGATTGTTGCTGCATTGATTTTTTTGTTGCACTAAGTAAGCCACAGTGACATATAACAGGTATAACAGAGCTTTATTTGTCGTTCGGTACCGAAGTACCGAACGAAACTACATAGCAGTCATAGAAAAAAAAAAGATCACAAGACACACAACCCCAACACAAACGTCCATCACAGTGACTCCAAACACCCCCTCACTGTGATGGAGGCAACAAAACTTCCCCTCTCTTCCCCACGCCCACGGACAGACAGCTCGTCCCCGACCGACCCGCACAGACCCCGCACCGGGCGCTGAAACGTCTCGCGGCCGAACCGGGCGATGAAAGGCCCGCGACCAAGCCTTGCGCAGCTAAGTCCCGCAGCCGAGCCGCACCAGCGGTGAAAAGTCCCGCAGCCGAGCCGCACCGGGCGGTGTTAAGTCCCGCAGCCGAGTTGCACCGGGCGGTGTTAAGCCCCGCAGCCGAGCTGCACCGGGCGGTGTTAAGCCCCGCAGCCGAGCCATTTAACGTTTGATTCTAGTTCACGAAATATTGACACCATGTTTATATCTGAGATGCAGTTAATCATAATGTTATTAGTCGATCAGTAGAATGCATCTGGAGATAGCATATTTACAGTATACAGTGCTAACGGCCTACCTCAAGCAAGCTACATGCACTTATTTTCTGCAGGAGGAGGTATGGATCTGTGATGCTTAGGATCGCACAACTGGAAAGGTGGGCTTCACAACACAATCATGAATGGAGAAAGCCATTGGCATTTTTTTTTTTAAATTCATGCAGCGAGGATGGTCATTAACATCTTGCAGCTCAGGACTGGCCTTTGTAAATGAGTTCAGGGACTTTGCTGCACTCTCTGGGTGGTTGCTCTGTGAATGGAAGAAGCATCGAGATGAGGCCCAGCCACCCACCACATTGGTCACCTGGTTCTACTTTCCCACAGTTTAATTTGAAGTAATAGTTCGGGTTATCTCTCCGAATATCCTGATCAATCCCTTTTCTTTCGCAAGCACACCATGCACGCATTCAATTTTGAGTTTGAAGACCCAAGTGTTTCCAGACTTTCTTTACAACTCTGGGCCAACCCTCCACTGTGAGTGAGATAATTGAACACACTCTACATGGGAATTTATGCTGCCAAAATTAGTTAGCCTTTCTTTAAAACAATTAAGTGCTTCCCAAGTATCTGTCAGGGAGGTAATACGCAGATTCCACCTGAGGTGCCCACTTTCTTTGTGCTGTGAACAATGCTTCAGAATCAAAGACATAGGATCCTATTTCACGGATGCGTATGATAATACCGCACAGAAAACAAGCCCTTTGGCGCACAATACTCCATTGTTGACCATCTGGAGCCCATCCATCCTGATCCAAACGAGGAACTGCAAATGCTGGTTTACAAAAATGATACCAAAGTGCTAGAGTAACTTTGCAGGTCAGGTAGCATCTTGGGAGAACATGGATTGGTGACGTTACAGGTCTTGGACCCAATGAACCTGGTTTGTAGCTTTTTTTGCATTGCTCTTCGAATGCTTATTTAGATACTGTTTAAACATTGTGAGAAATGTTGTGTTCAGTATCTGGAGAAGGAAGACCAAGCATTGGAACCTGTCCACCCTCATAGAAATAATAAAAATTACCATTGTGGACCTGATTTGTAGCATGCCCCAATGTGGCCATCGTTATTTATCTTCAGATCCTATGAACGTTACTCCAGTCACTCACTCCAGCAGAAAAGATTATATGACAAATATATGTTAGAAATAACCCTAAGTTGATAGGACGCTGATAGCATCCACACACATCCACCACTCGAAACATCCTTTGTACACAAATTGATGTTAGTGGATGGTAGATCTGCTCATTAATAGACTTGTAGGAAGGAACTGCAGATGCTAGTTTAAACCAAAGATAGACACAAAATGGTAGAGTAACTCAGCGGGCCAGGCAGCATCTCTGGAGAGAAGGAACAGGTGACATTTCGGGTTGAGACCCTTCTTCAGACTAATGGGTGACGTTTCGGGTCGAGACCTTTCTTCAGACGCTGAAGAAGGGTCTTGACCCGAAAAGTCACCCCTTCCTTCTCTCCAGAGATGCTGCCTGTCCCTCTGAGTTGGAGTAACTCATTAGCATTTTGTATCAGTCATGAATAGAGAGGATTGCAAAGAGATTGCTGGGATGTCTATCTCTCTGTTTTTCCAGCATTAGCTTCAGTGAAATATATTTTTGTTGTGCATTTTCATTTTTTTATTCCCTCTCTTGTGTGATTAAATTTATCGGCACTGTTTTAAACTACCAATATTTGCTTTTTCAATCTGCTTGTCATGGGCTTTCACACAGTCATAAGTGATAGGAGCAGAATTAAGCCATTTGCCCATCAAGTCTACTCCGACATGCAATCATGGCTGATCTGCCTTTCCTTCTCAAACCCATTCTCCTGCCTTGTCCCCATAACCCCTGACATCTGTACTAATCAAGAATCTATCTTTCTCTGCGTTAAAAATATCCATTGACTTGGCCTCTGCAGCCTTCTGTGGCAATAAATTCCACAGATTCACCACCCTCTGACTAAAGAAATTCATTAGTCATTGAACTATTTGTTTTTGGATTATTTAATCTTCTAACATTTTGTTGTCTCCATTTCGTATTCCTATGAAAGATGGATAACTACATGCCAAAATAATTTTTTTTAAACGGACACTTCAAACGATTACAAAATATGCCTAAAAGTTTCACCTGCCGGACCTTGCTGTCGATTTGTTCAAGTGTTCACCCACCTTTGATAGCATTGCGGTCCCCGCCCCCATTCCTCACCTGGCTGTTGCAGCAGCACTTCTGTCAGCTGTCAAAACGGGTTTTGACAGTTCCTGTCGGACCTTGTCTTCTCCTGATCCCGGTACCTGTCTCCGGTTGTCGACAATGAAATTCATCCGTCCTCAGTACCGGCGACAACCTAGCAAACCTGGGGACAGCGTGCAACAGCGCCCGCAATAAGCTACGGTACCTGGCGACAAGCCAGCTGTCTCCGAGAAATTTCTAGCAGGTAAGTTTTTCCGCGACGCGCCGAGATCCGCTAGGATACATTGAAGACTCCACACGATCGTGCCCGCGACACCCCGGCGAACGTTCGGCGACAGCCTAGTTGCCGGCAGTCGCCTTAAAATCGCCTAACTGGGACAGGCCTTTAACTCAGCAGGACATCTGAGGAAGGATCCCGACCAGAAGTGTTGCTGATCTATTCCTTCTGCAGATGCTCCCTGACCTGCTGAGTTACTCCAGCACTTTGTGTTTTACTGAAGTATGGCAGCTAATTTGCAGCGGTATGCCATTATGACAATGCCCTATCCTTCACGATGTTGCTAGAGAGGTAATCAACACAGCAGAGAACATTTCCAAGTTGCTGTTCAAAGTAAAGTCATGGGATCTTTCGCATCTTCCGTAGAGTGAAGACAAGACCTAGGTTTATTATCTCATTCAAAGATGCCACTGTCGTACCTCTGTGTCGCACTAGAAGCCAGGATACATTTTCTGCTCGGTTGTCTGGGCTGGCGGTAGTTCCCACAACCTTTGAGTCAGAGAGTGACATTTGAAAAAAGCTGGAGTTAGCCACTATGGCAGCCGTATATCTCCGTAACCCTAATAAATCATGACCAAACTAAATGGAGAAGGCATTTTAGAAAATCGGGCAAAGAAAGTAGACCTAAAGGAGGCCCCTAAAGTTGCCTTCAGTTATTTAAAAATTAAGCTATAAAATAAAAATATTCAAACATTAGTAAATTTTATAAACCAAGCACTGATTGTTTACCTTTAAGATATTGAACTGTCTAGCCTGTTACATTATCTTCTATATAAATATTTTGTCACAGCTTTTCAATGTAACAACCGGAACGAGGCTTAAATACATTTAGTAACGCAGAGATCCAGTCCAGATGAAGGGTCTCAACACAAAATGTTGTCAATCCATTTCCCTCCGCAGATGTTGCCTGACCGGCTAAGTCTCGCCAGATTCCAGTATCTGCAGTCTCATGTATATCCATGTTATTACGAACTGCAATCACTGAAGAATTTATAGGAAAAACGTGCATTTATATAGCAACTTCACATTCATTTCAGTATCTCCCACAGCTCCTTCCAGCCACTAAAATCCCACTATTGCAGTGTAAAAAAAAGCACAACACTCCAATATAAAGAAAGCAAATGCCAAGGCAAACACGAACAGATAATGGCTCACAATTTGACCCCAACTCCAAAAAAGGTGGGGATTTATTTCATGGCATTATCCCAGTGCAAGTTTGGACCTATACCTGCAGATTTCTGAAGCAGGGTCTCGAACCAAAATGCCACCCATTCTTTCTCTCCTGAGATGCTGCCTGACCCGCTGAGTTACTCCAGCTTTTTGTGATACCTTCGATTTGTACCAGCATCTGCAGTTATTTTCCTACTCCTCCAGATTTCTCTATATTTGTAATACATTTCATCAACATCTACCCTCCCATGTATCCTACCACCCGACCAGCTTATCTAGATCTCTTTGAAGTCTGTTGCAATAACAATACTTCCAAAGTTTCTGCAATCTGCAGATATGCAAATTGAATGATAGTGGTCCTATTACGAACACCTGGAGACTTCACTGTCTACTTTCCTTTTGCTTGAAATATGTAACGAAATGCCAAATTTCTAGTTACAAGTGTCAATAACGAGAGTACCCAGCAAACTGGTATTATTTCCCCATAAAATCCTAGACTTTCTCTTTCTGTAATATTTAGTGAGGGCTAATACTGACAGGACATCAGATAAATATGTCCTTAAAATCAACCTTAAAAGAGCATCTTGAAATTATAATGCACCCTTCAGAAAGTAGATGGGACCTTAGTTTATTATCCTCAAGAAGACCTTCAAGAGTTAAACATTCCCTTAATACGCTCACTGCAGTTCAGACAAAAAAAAATTTACACATAATTCTCTGGAGTGGGACTTAAAACCACAACCAACCCTTTCAGACTCGAGAGTGCGACCAACGAAACCACAGCCAACATATTTCAAAATGGTTTACAAATTGGCTGCTGTGACAATTTCTCTCAATAGTATTGTGATTGCACATAGACATTGGTAAATGTTAATGCTGTTCAACTCTTTTGGGGATCGATCTGCCTTTCCTGTCAGACCTTCATGCTTAGAATTTTAAAAATAAACAGATATTACGGTGGAATATTTCATTGTGACATTGAACACTGGAATTCTATTTTTAAAAGGGGGCAGCTCGGTGGTGCAGCGGTAGAGTTGTTGCCTTGCAGCGCCAGAGACTATGGTTGCTGTCTGTACGGGGTCTGTACATTCTCCCCGTGACCACATTGGTTTACTCCGAATGCTTCAGTTTCCTCCCACACTCCAAAGACGTACAGGTTTTGTGTCACACCAAATGGCAGTGAGCCATTTGGCTTGGAATAAATATAAAATTGTCCCCATTGTGTGTAGGATGCTGTTAGAGTGCAGGGATCGCTGGTCGGAGCGGACTCGGTGGGCCGAAGGGCCTGTTTCCACACTATATCTCTAAACTAAAAACTAAACTTGAATGAAGAAAATTGTTGACTTGATAAACCCTGACTCGATAAACCATCATTAGAGTGATAAATATCTTCAGAAATATCAAGAAATATTCATCACTTGATTGATTCCAAATAAACTGGGGGCTTTGGCGAGGCATGAAGAGATCGAGAGAAATAATAGAAAAGCATAAATATAAATTGACTTTCATGATATCGCCTGTTCTTCAATCACAATGAACATTAAAACATTTATTTCCATGATTTTTAACTTAAATCAGAAATTTCTTGAAACTACTTGGTATTTATTTTGTTCAAGTTACAATATAAAGCAAAAAGCTGAGAGTTAATCTGAACAATGACATTGGAAGCTGAAGGATAGCATATAACAATGAAAACAATAGTTTTATTTACTTCAATATTTCGAAGGCTCTTGTGGCTGATTCAGTTATAAATGTGTACATGTGAAAAAAAACTGGAACTAGCTGAATGCTTGGTGACTGAAGCTTATTGTTTCCTGTGTATTGAAAATGCTCACTGCCATTTGGTGTGACACAGAAACACATTCCAAGTAGGAAACAGCCAAGAAAGCATTCTCTTGACCTCTATCAGAAGGTGAAAGTTTAATAATACAGAGAATTGAAGGTTCCAGTGCTCTTTCCTTTATACTCCAGGCTACATTCTGCTGGCCTTCTAATGTTAAACTGTTTAAACAAGAGAGTTTCCTTGTTTTTTTAACCCTGTTTCTGGATCCCTCCCTTCTCAGCCTTTCATCCCTTGCCTCACAGCTGATCTAGTTGATCTGTCGGCATGAATGCCAATCTCCAAGGGAGCTGTGTGTGTGCCTAAAGGTGGCTTTGGGTGAGCTGGACTCCCGGCTGGGAACTGCCTTCTACGTTTTCAGCAATTCTCGCTTGCTGGAAATGGATGAAATGTATTACTTGCGTGACTGGCAGGAATGTCGGAATGTCGGGTTTTTCCCCCCAAGACCAAATCTGCAGCAGCGGAGGTGTGTTTAAAGCAGCCTTTTATAATGCCACAAAACAAATTTACAAGTCTCCCGAGCTTATCGGCATTAATCTATAAAAACCTTGGTGGTTTTACCAAGTAAATGTTGTGGTGGATTGCCAAGATAGACAAATGAAGACCTGATGTACACAGTATATGGTCAAATTCACACTTGCAGTTCACATACGAGCACGTTACAAATAACGTCCTAATTAGGTGTCAACTTCTGGTTGTGTTTCTCAAATAATTAGCAATGGCAACAATAATTCCACGTGGCTTTGAATTCCTAGTGGAAGACTGACCATAATATGGTGATGCCGTTATTTGGAAAATTCTTGAAGACAACACGAATGATGTGGTAGGAAATGCTTGCCTGAAGGTAACACATACATTGGCAGAGAAATACGTGACAAATTGCACTCAAGGCTCATGAGGTACTCCGTTCTCAAAGTGTCACAGCAGCCATTGCCTTTTGCAATTGGACAGCTTGTTGAGTGGACAGAATAACACTGCATACCGATCTGAATATTGTGCATTTACTGTTGATACCCATTATCTAAGGAAATCTAAGTTACCAAATTATTTATTTCACACTTGGGATGGAAATGGATTCAATTTTAGTTAAATAGAAGGCTCGAGTTGGTGCACAGAAAACACACATGTGATTTGTGGCAGTTTTGTTCCTGTAAAATCTTTTCATGCTGGTATTTGTGCCTTAGTTATTTTTAATTCAGAATTGCCTGAGGTAATAGACAATGAAAGCATTAATAGTATCTAATTACCTCTGATGATGAGGTTACCAGTATTTGTTTGGTGTCTATTGTTGTCTTCATTGCTTTTGATTACATTTCCTTTTCCCACATTTTAATATAACTCCAATCTTAGTTGTGTCATTAATTGCATTAGTGAAAGCATAACTGATTGCATTGTGCCCAGTATAGAACAGTGGTTTTTTGCACATTTTCCTTTTGTATATTCATAGATTAGATCACATCTGTTTGAGAACAATTAGCGACTGGCATTAATGTAAAACATGAGTAATATGATATCCACCTCTTTCATGGTGACCACTGCTGCATCTCTGTGTCCCAGAGGGTACGATAGTGAGAGGAATAGATGTCGTACTGTTATGAGAAGCATCAGGGTCAAATTATGGCAGGCTGATTAATCCCTCATCTCCCTCAAGGCCCTTCACCTGAAGTGAGCCCCTCGTCATTACCACTATAGATGACATCCAAACATATTTCCTAATCTTAGCTGTACGCATGTGAGAGTGAAGAGCCCTCGTGAACAAACTTTGGTCGATTAAGTTAACCTTAATCTGCGACGTAGCAACTTTTTTCCATTTGAAACCCTAGCTTCATGCAATTTGCCAGCCTTTCGCTCTGCCCCTGGTACCATTTTTGTTAGGACTTTTTGCAGCATTTTAATCTAATGAAAATTCAAATAAGTCTATGCATCATTAGCATGTAATTTAGCATGTTAAATATGTTCACTGCATGAAGAATGTGATTGTCCAGCATTTAGCTTCATTAAAACGCTCTGCAGTGGACTGGAGCAAAGGATATAATTTTCCATGTAAAATGCTAAGTGTTAACCACTTGCATGAAGATGTACATTATTTTGCTCAGGATCTTCTACTTTGTACTGAATAAGATGGCAAGAAGAAACCAGTTGCACTCACAAGAAGGAAACGAGAGCATTTTGCAACCAAATGCAACTTAACCCATTTTATCTTTAATTGGCCATTTGCATTGCAGAGTAACCAATCAGTGTCATTAGTGAAATTTCTCTCGTGTTATTACATTCAATTCCAACAATGGGGAAGAAAGGAGAATAATAAAAATAAAGGAGGCATTCTAATTGAAAAGGCATGATTGGTAGTCAAAAGTCAAATTAAATACAGAGAAAAGAGAGAGATAGTAAAGGCAGTGGAAGAAAGGATTAAAACTCGGAGCAAAGTGAAGCTTTTATAACTTTTTCTTGCTTGGAAGTCACAACGCAACATGCCAATACTGCAGTTTGATTTCCTATTCTGGTGATCTTAAAAACGCCTGAAATTGTCTGGCCCAATTGTGAAATCCATGGGATATGCCCACAGCCATCTGGGTTAATGGAGTGCTGTTGAAAACTGATAAAAGTAAAAACAAAATTATAGAACAGTTTCACGTGCAAAATCCGAAACAAGCTCTATCTTTGCCACAGTCTATTGGGTATATTTTTTTTTTAAAGAAACCCATGTTCTTGTCACTGGAAATATGGTGTTCAAGGATTATTCCATCCAGATGAGGAGAGACGATGTAACCAGCAATGTTAATAGAAATAGCAGTGCCTGCATTGAAAAAGATGGAAAGATCAGAACAAAAATCAATGAAGAGGTTTGTGGTCTTAAAGCACTGCCTCGGGCTACCTACAGCCCAGTTGTTACCAGTGAGGCTTTCACTGCCTGTAGTCTGTCTGTTGGCCTTTACTGGTTATTGGAATCCAGCAAAAAAAAACAACATAGACATCAAAGTGAAAGCTTATCCCCATGGAGATTACTGACTACTACAGATGCAGCAGGGGTTGACTGGAACAAATATGCATTGTTTTGGTTCTTAGGTTTGTAATTACTATCTGCTGTGGTGAAAAGTTTGTGAATAATGTTCACATTCTCACTGTTATTGACTTTAACTTGCAATTATACGTACTAAGGAATATTTTGAAGAAGATTAATGGCTATTTATAAAGTAAATATATCATAATACCTTTGCTTGCCATTTAAGAATGATCTAATTTAAGTTACATGAGCCTCCCTTAATGCAGCTGCCAACTTTCTGCAGTGCATCCATACTATTTTCAAAGGGCTCTTGGCTGTTTCTCTGGAGTTTATTAAGGTGCATGTTAACAGAACTGGTGTATGAAACATGCTTGCGTCTGTTGTTCAGCTTTTGGTGACCATAACTAGCTCAATTTCCATCAATTATACCCGGGCAATATAACCTACCACTTTCAACTTACCCTTATCAATGACTTTCTGTTGCAAGGACACCTTTCCTCTTCCCAATTTCTCCCTCTCCACCACATCTGTTATTTAGATAAGGCTTTCCACCCTCCAACATCCGAGAGGTCTTCTTTTTGTAGATGATTTCCCCCATTGCTGTTGTGCATGGATTTCTCACCCATGCCCCCCCCCCCCCCCCCCCTCGATGGAACAAGGATAGAATTCCCCTGGTCCTTGCCTTTAACCCTACCAATCTGCACATCCAACACATTATTCTCTGACATTTCTGCCCCCTTTAAAGTGATCCAACCAAAAGTCATATCGTCCTGTCCCCACCTTTTCGCTTCCACTAGAGACTACTCTCACTGCAACTCCTTGGTTTGCTCATCCCTTCCCGTCCAACCCACCACCTCCCCAGTTACTTTCCTCTGCATTCGCAGGAGATACAACACCTGATCCTATATCTTCACTCTCACGTCTGTCCAGGGACCCCAGCAGCCTTTCCTGGTTCACTTGCACCTCTTCCAACCATTAAACCTGGTCTATTGCATTTGGTGCTTCAAATGGTCTCCTCTGCATCGGTGAGATAATGGGTAAACTGGGCAACCATTTTGCTGAACACATGTTCTGTTTGCCTAGGCCTGTCTGCCAAGTCCAGTTGCAAACTATTTTAACTCCCCTTCCCATTTCTATACCGACCCTTCTGTCCTTGGCTTCCTCCACTGCCTGAATGAAGCCACATGTAAACTGGAAGAACTGTGCCTCATATTCAACTGTGGGATCAAAAAACCCATTGGTATGAACAATGAATTCTCCAAATTCAACTAATAGCCCCCCCCCCCCCGCCCCCCCCCCTCCCCCCCCCCCCCCCAACTCCATCCTGGGGTGCACAAATTTATGTCACCATCTTCTTCATCCATGATCCTGCTTCTTTACCTTCCTCCGTACAATCATCTCCCATCACCGAGTCCTCTGGTTCCATTTACTCTTTCCTCCTTCCCTTCCTTTCTGAGCCCTTCCACCCATATCTCTCCCTCCAGATTTACATTTCACTCCTTTTCTTTCATTATGTGATTAGCCTTTTGTCTCCTTTTCATCTCTAGCCTTAGTCACTATCTTCACCAATCTGCCAATCATCAACCCTCCCTTCCCTCTACTGAGTCCACGTATCTCTCTTCAGGTTTTGCCCCACCCCCACGTTCTTTTTTTGCTGTTTTCTCCCCCCTACTCCATCAGTCTGAAGAAGGATCAAACCTGTCCGCGCAATCCCTCCACCACTAAGTTCCTCCAGCACATTCTTTGCCCCAAATTCTAGCATCTGCAGTTACTTGTGCCAACTTTGAAGAGACCCAGTACCATTCGGGACAAAGCACCCAAAGCATTCATTCCCTCCTTGCCAGAGTAATGTGGCTGCAGTGTGCATCATCTAAACTTACTTGTATCAGCTACTCAACAACACTTCCCAAACCCATGACTCTCCATCACCAAGAAGGACCACAACAGCAGGTCCACAGACAAACAGCCAATTGTAGATTTCCTTCCTGGTACGATTCCAGATCCTGATTTGGAGATATATGAGTGGATCTTCAACATCACTAAGTCCAAACCCTGGAACTCCCACCACACCTGTACTGTGCGACCATATTCACCAGGAGAATTGAAAAAGATTCAAAATAGTGGTCCACCATCAACTCGAGGGCAATTATGAATGGCCATAAATGCTCAAGAACAATCTTTGAAGAAGGGTCTCGACTGGAAACATTGCCCATTCTGCATGTCCCGCTGAGTTGCTCCAGCATTTTGAGTCTATCTTTGGAAATCTTTGTGAATCGTACCATTGTTCTGTGATGACCATTTACAGTTCAAGGGATGTCTTTACTTTGCATTGCTTATGGTGCACTGTTTTTCAAAGGCTCTGGATTTGGGACATCTTGTCCTGGGCAAGAAGTACTGGCCCTACCACCATCATTCATTTCCCGAATAATAAACAATTAAATAAACATCCAATTTATTGGCATGATATATGGCTAAATGTAGTTGCGTGAATGGATGGAAGATGTTGTGATTGTCCATCATGAAGCATGAAAAAAAAAAAGTGGTGATTTTGTTAAACATCCTTAAAATCATGACAATTCCAGACAGTGTAAATAAATAGAAATATTTTTCGCTGAAAAGGGGAGGAATGAGAGGGTATGGATTTAAGGCGTCTGGCAAAATGGCCAACATGGAGCAAGTAATTGAATTTTTGCCATGGAATGCGTGAAAGGTTGGTTGGTACAGATTCAGTCGCACCCTTTGAAAGGAACAAATAAAAAGGGCTAGGAAATAGGACCAGCTCAACTACTTGCTGAAAGAGAAAGCACAAATTAATGTGCTCTACGGACTCCTTATGTCAAGTATTATCAGATTTTAGATTTAGAGGTACAGCGCAGAAACAGGGCCTATGGCCCACCGGGTCCGTGCCGCCCAGCGATTCCCGCACACTAACACTATCCTACACCCTCTAGGGACATTTTTTACATTTGCCCAGCCAATTAACCTACATACCTATACGTCTTTGGAGTGTGGGAGGAAACCGAAGATCTAGGAGAAAACCCACGCAGGTCACGGGGAGAACGTACAAACTCCGTACTGACGGCGCCTGTAGTCAGGATCGAACCTGAGTTTCCGGCGCTGCATTCGCTGTAAGGCAGCAACTCTACCGCTGCACCACCGTGCCGCTCTTATCTGCTATAAGATAACTACTCTGCTTAATGGCTCAAAATCCAGCATTATATGGCTTTCGAATTAATGTCAATATCTGTAATAATGTTGTGGTGGGTCTGGCACAGAAACTTCCATCTATTCTTGCCTTGTTTCTCGAGGATTCAATATCATCTCGGAGTTTGCCAATAATGCTCCAATACAATTGCAATGGCAACTCGCATCCTCAATGCTAAATCTTCCTTGTCCCACTCGTACACTAAATATGATCCTGTTCTACATATTTTGAGAACTGTCTTTCAAAATTGAAATGTGAATTTGATATACACAAAATGCAGGAGTAACTCAGCGGGATAGGCAGCGTCTCTGGAGAGAAGGAATGGGTGACGTTTCGGGTCGAGACCCTTCTTCAGGCTCTTCTGAAGAAGGGTCTCGACCCGAAACTTCACCCATTCCTTCACTCCAGAGATGCTGCCTGTCTCGCTGAGTTACTCTAGCATTTAGTGTCTATCTTCAGTTTAATCCAGCATCTGCAGTTCCTTCCTACACATTTTGTCTGAATTTGATATAACAGGTCCAGTTCTAATGCAATAAACCCATTCCTATTACTTGCACTCGGGTTTCATAAGTTGAGAGTGATGCTCCAGTAAAGAGTGGGAACTGTGTTCAACTTGTACATTAACAAAGTATCTTTTATTCATAGCTCCATGCAAACTTATGAGTACTAATAAGTTAAATATTAGGGTCATTAAAGTAATAAAATATCGAGGTAACCAAGTTCAAGACACATTTCAATGCTCTCTGAGATGCCAGAGCTTTGAGTAAACATTTAAAATGTGTTTCTGTATTCTTTCTATTGTTTCAGTGAAGATTAAGTGCAGAGTTTGCTTCTGAATCAGATGTAGTCAGCATATCTCAGGATTGTGACAATAAACATATTGTGTGTTCTTCACTCTGGGATACGCTACTTTGCCAACAGTCCCCTTTAAGTGAGCAATGTAAATACTTTGGGTTCAAACCTGAAATTTACCTGCACAACTAAATTCTCATCTGAGCAGAATTCCCATGAAAGCTGCACACTTTCCAAGAATTGGACTTTGGATACCAATTGGTAATACTCCAATGTAAAACACTTCCCATAGAGGGAGCTCTTCCAGGAAGCAGTCATCAATTCTCATTCAGTCTAGATTTTCACAGTGGAGTACAAAAGCTTGCATCAATCAAGTTGTTGAAATAGTCTCTTCCCAATTTTATGTTTAAATTGGTCAGAGATAAACAAAAAGTCCCAATTGCCTGTGAGTACAAAGCTGGGTTAGGGTGGAAGATGTATGGAGACTGTAAACTTTAGTCCCATTCAGCAATTCTATCTCGTAACCAAATCAACCTTTGCCCTGAAATAAACATTTTCTTACTGGTCTGGAATTGAAATCCACAGGTTAGGTGTATAATGCCATGATTGCATTAACTGCCATGTAAATACAGTTCACTTTTTTGCAACCACAGTCCAGCGAAATGTCCAACCCTGAAGACACTTTATTAATCATAGACGGTGGCCTGAGATTCTGTACAAAACCTTAATGAACATCAAAGTAAAATGATCTGAACTGTGTCCAGTTGCAGTCATGGAGAGGGGTTATTCCAATCAATGGTGACCATGATTTCCAGAAGTGAATCACAACAATTAAAGCAAATGGTGTGACCATTTAGCATGTGCATCACTGTTTAAACTTCCAGTAGCACTGAAGAACCAGGAAAGACACTGAATTGTTTTCAGCCTAAGTGTCTTTGAGCAGAAAGTCTCTCCTAAAATCTATGAATCATTCACTTTAGAACTCAATGGCTCCTCACCATTGTCATTAAAATTTGGAATGAGCAGGCAAGTCAAATGCAAGATATTCATTCCGTTCAGGTCAATCGTGAAGATTTACTCTCATCAGGAATTATAGCACAGCACTTGCAACAAGCATTAATTAACATTGAAGCAATTATAGATACCAATCAATTAAGAGAACAGAATGCTATATTAGAAAATCAATGCAATATAAGTCAACAAGAGTATAAGTACATTTTTCTCGTAGGAATATGGGAATAAAAAACTTAACTAGGCTATTCATCTCCTCAAATCAATCTGCTATTTTGATCTTGACTGATCTGAACCCCAACTATATTTATCACTTTTGTTTCAGATTGCTTGATACCATCACTTGACAAAAACCTGTCCAATTTGGCATTGAACTTCCAATTTTTAAGATACTGGCTTCTTGTTTTTGCTTACATTCATGAACTAAACTTATGGAGTGACCAGCAGCCTTTGTGGTTGTGAACTGGGAACGTGACCGGAGACCTCTATCGAGGTGCTGCGGTCTCGATGCCTCCCGGGTCGGCACGTAGAAGCCCGGGTCGGGGCCCAGCTCGCAAGTCTGAGTCCGGGTCGGCAGAGCGGCCGACAGAGCCCGCGGCTGGGGCCAGGGCCGGCATCACGAAGGTGTGAAACGGGGCGGCGGCAGCGTGAGGCCTCGCGACGATGGCCCTCGGTGGAGGTGAAGCCTCGTGGTGGTGAAGCCTCGCAGATCGACCCGCGGTCGATGAGAGCGTGGAAGACCGCCGTGAGAATAATGGAGGACCGGGCGTGGGGGGAGAACAATGGACAATACGGAGTGGGGGGGGGAACAAAGGACAATGGGGACCCAGAGACAGGGAACCTCGGGGGGGCAAACGGGGGAGCCGGCGTGCTTAGTAACTTCGTCAGCGCCATAGGTGGCTGCTATTTGTATACTATGTGGGATGTGATAAAACTAACATCATTCTTTACATGATCTCTCCTCAGATTAAGATCAACATACCTTTAGCTTTAATACTTACTCTTTTGTAACCATGAAGTAGACTTTTGCAATTAGACTATTGAAGTTATTGCTTCTTCAATCGCCATGGAAAATAAATTTCAGTTGATCGAAACTTAAAATGGAGGAAGGAACTGCAGATGCTGGTTTAAACCGAAAATAGACACAAAATGCTGGAGTAACTCAGCGGGTCAGACAGCATCTCTGGAGAAAACGAATAGGTGACGTTTCAGGTTGAGACCCTTCTTCAGCTTTCTCACACAAAACTCCATTTGTCATTGTCTTGCCGTCATGCTTGATTTCCTCAGTCGCCCTTTACAACTCCTCTCCATATAACCCATAGTGCCCTCCAAACCTTGAATATACAACCTTGGATTCAATCTGCTCTCATTGTAATAATGGTGTAAAACCAGGACCCCATCCAGCTCCGTAAGGAACAAAACATGCTATGTTGACCAACCTGAGATAACCAAGGATGAGTATGAAATCCATATTCTATGCCTAAAGCTCTTCAAGATTCTTTAGGGTTTCAATAACAAGGCCAACTTCCTTTTAGTTCACATTCATTTAGTTCACTTGGGGCAGGGGAGTTTCTTCTGACTGCTACGGCAGTAGTATCATAAAGAAATTTAAGAAAGATTTCTGATTGATATCTTCAAAATGAGTTTTTTGTTCGAAATAAGTTCACATTCTCATCAGAACTATTAGCCAAAGAAATCTCCATTATCCTTAGCATGTCACTGAACAGGTTAAGTGACCCCCGCAAGAGTCAATAAGCACATAAAGATTTCATGTGGGAATTTTCACCAATTCTTTATTTTGTGTCTCAAGGAATATTAACATGAGAAACATTCCCAAGTCCTTCACTTGTAGTATAAACACTGTTTTGTTGCAAAATATATGGCAGTCAATACGTGCATTATTATTATGACTCCACAAATAAGTTACCCAAGCAATCAATCTGATTTGGTACTGTTCATTGAGGGATGAAATTGTGCCAACATTCAGCCATATCGACACATGCTGCCATCACAATGCTACTTTTTATTCACAGCAAGTAAACAAATGAAAGAAAAAAAATAGCTTCTAAGTGATGAATGTAGGAAGTGCATTGTATTTCACTTAAACTGATATATCATCATCTTGATAAGCGAGCAATGTCCATGGAGCTGTATTCAGTTCCCTCCATTTTCAAAAAGCTTTCAACATTAGAAAGCTCCTCTTATCGGAAGTTCTGTGTCAATGCTGTCACCTTAAATGCAGGCCAAAGCAATATGTTGATTGTATTAAACTGACGGCTGTCAGTAGAGTGCTCTGATTATTGAGACTGTTAAAGGGATGGATAAGTTCCTGGTAGTAAACTGAGCACAGGATTTATTGTATTGTATATGCCAATTGTTGATTTTGAAGCTGCCTCACGAATGATCTATATCCCAAGTCGTAACAGAAAGAGAGCCGTCAAGTGATTCTGTTTTAGAAACACTGATGTTGTTTGAACCTCCGATACGTAAATTCATTTAATCCTGGAAAATAAAAAGGAAATGGAAAATATTAAGCATGGTATAATCAAATGGCATAATCAAAACTCAATTTTAACTACACTTGAGCAAAAATAATGACTTTTGAGTTAATGGGAGTTGCTATTCATTCCAGGGCTTGGAAGACATCTTCGGTCAAGGAAAGTGGCTCCTAAAAATAGCCTCTTCCTTCGAGAAAATAGAAATGAGAAGCTCCACTTCTTCAAGGAGAAGCCCTCATGGGAGTTAGTCTATTCATTAGTTCTGTCCTTTACATGTTCCCTCTAGTTCCTACAGAAAACAGCAAGTGTGTTACCTGTGATTTGGCAAAGAGGGCGTGGGGTGATGTCTGACTCCACCTTTTTCATTTATTTCAATGTGACGCTGAGCTAATGTCATTGCCATGCAATCCCTGGATAGTCAGCAGTGCAGCAATAAGTGTGTGCAAATGGTCCAAAGCCTTTGCACCTCCTCAGAAGATTATCTGTAATCTGCAAGGGAATTGGAATTTGGAAATTGCAGTAGAGAACACGACAGTGACGTTCTCCTTAATCCTACCTTAAAAACACTACAAAAACCTCAAATGTACTTTTAGTAGTGGAAATCTAGCAACCCTAATCTGGCATTTCCCCATTATTTTTGTACATTGTCCAAAAAATATCCATTAATAGTATATTTTAGTCAATGAGCCGTTCGCTGTTCAAACTCCATGAGACTACACATTTCTTAAACACAACAGGGTCTGTTATCTTATCTTGCTGCATGTTTAAGGTCAATGTCAATAGATGGTGGGTGGAAGTTGCTGAGGGTCAGGGATTATGATTGAAAACAGTCCTTGATGGGTCTCCATAGGTTGATCAGCAGTCTGTATCTGCACAGCTAATAAAATCCCAGAGCTATCTCTTCTGAATCAGATCAGGAAAATGTCATATTTGAGCTGACAGTAACACGATAAGATTGGTCTTCTCGAAAAAATAAATTTCATATTTAACCCCATGAGCACGTCAGCAGAGGTCTCCTTCAGCAATTTGCAGAGATTTTTAGGCACCTTGATAATACAATTTCTCGAATGATACTCTTTGGAAATGGCTGGGTGTAGCATGAACACTGGCATGTTGCCTTGGTGCAAAAGTGCTTTTGTAAGTTGTATGAAATTGCTTTATACCACTTTATTGTGAGATGACTTTTACGTCTATTAAACCTTCACGTAAATGGATTAATCCTTCAGGAAATTATGCAGAGAGCTGCCTTTACATTCCCTTTGAAAATTAAGACAGTACTTGATAGCATGTTTCTCACTGGGAGATTTATTGAATTGCGGGGTTACGTTGTGTGGTTGTACCAAAAAACACCTTCACATTCCCTCAGACTCGGGAAGGAAACATTAGAATTTCATCCCTGAACTGGGAAATTGGGGGATGAAGGGCGGTGCAGGGAGAGTTGCTGGCAGGTCTGAAGTGAACAAAATGCATAACTGCATTTTTGTACATACAAATGTAATTTTAATTGTCAGACATGACACATTGTTCTAAAGGCTTGTGACAATTTGGGCATGCCATTCTTAAATTATTCATTTGATACTGTCACGTGTAAGAATGGTGTTGATAATGATGGTACATTTAGTGTGCTTTACGTCAGGTGTAGCTACATACCACATACATATTCATCCACACTCTGTAACACTGTTAGCATTCTGCCAGAAGGCTTAGTGTAAAAAATAAATATAACTGAAATTGTTCATTGAAAGCCAGATTCTTTGCATTTCCATTGATTCCATTTCCCTGTATTAATAAGGATCATTCAGTAAAAGCACATGACTTTTGAATAACACACAGCCACAAAACTTGGAGAAATGCTCAATTTCCTCCGCTGTAACTTTCATTCACTTCTTTATAACCAAGTTATTTCTTTAGCCTGAATTTGGTGCTTTTTTTTCCCCAATGCAGATCGTACAAACAACATACACAAATGCAAGCATCTCGTAAAAAAGAACGATGCTGGAATTAAGAAAAGTACTGCATAATTGTCTGTGCTCTGTTATCCATTCAATACCGGCCTCATAGTTGGGAAAAAAAGCAGGTTCCATTTTAAAGCAGCAGTACATATTAAACGCTTCACCTAATGTTGGTGGAAAAATTCACAGGATAAATTTCATATGAAGGCTCAAAACCAAATCTCATCATAATTCAATAAAATTCCATAATCGTTCAAGTAACAAGAGGATTTCAGTATAGGTTCTTCTGTGGTTGTATAGACCACATCTGGAGTATTGTGTACAGTTTTGGTCTCCTAATTTGAGGAAGGACATCCTTGTAATTGAGGCAGTGCAGCGTAGGTTCACGAGATTGATCCCTGGGATGGCGGGACTGTCGTATGAGGAAAGATTGTAAAGACTGGGCGTATTCACTGGAGTTTAGAAGGATGAGAGGGGATCATATAGAAACATATAAAATTATAAAAGGACTGGACAAGCTAGATGCAGGAAAAATGTTCCCAATGTTGGGCGAGTTCAGAACCAGGGGCCACAGTCTTAGAATAAAGGGGAGGCCATTTAAAACTGAGGTGAGAAAAAACGTTTTCACCCAGAGTTGTGAATTTGTGGAATTCTCTGCCACAGAGGGCAGTGGAAGCCAAATCACTGGATGGATTTAAGAGAGAGTTAGATAGAGCTCTGGAAGCTAGTGGAATCAAGGGATATGGGGAGAAGGCAGACACGGGTTATTGATTGGGAACGATCAGCCATGATCACAATGAATGGCGGTGCTGGTTCAAAGGGCCAAATGGCCTCCTCCTGCACCGATTTTCTATGTTTCTATCTATTTTAATGGTATTCAAATGGCAACACAAAGGGACATATTTTAAACAAAACTAGGTGCAGCAGATAACTTCAATGGTACCCTGATCTGAATGAAATTTTACAAGGAGAGCAAGCTTTAATTTAATTATGAGACATTGTTTTCTTTACCTACCTATCCCTTCAAACTCTATGTTGCTATTTATTCTATTCAATGCTATTTCTTCTGGCTCTACTCAATATTTTCTACTTTAACATTTTTGTTTCTTGAAGACTTCTGTCTCTCTCTTATCCTTTCTCTATTTTACGAGTACATTGCCGGGACTTCGGAGCCGGTGCAATAGGGAAAGTTTGGGTCGTCTAAGACTTTATTCCTTGGGGCATAGGTGAGGGGCGATCTTTTGAGGGGAATAGATAGGGTAGATGCACAGAAACAAGAAACAGAAGACATAGGTTTAAGGTGAGGGGAAAGATTTAATAGGAACCTAAGGGGCAACCTTTTCGCACAGAGGGTGTTGGGTATATGGAACATGCTGCCAGAGGTAGTTGAGGCGGGTACTAGACAACATTAAACTTTTCCTATGCATGTAGAGAGGGATATGGGCCAGGTGGGACCAGTGTAGATGGGGCATCTTGGTCAACATGGGCAAGTTGGGTAAAAGGGTCTGTTTCCTGACCATGGGTGCTGTCTGTACGGAGCTTGTACGTTCTCCCCGTGACCAGGTGGGTTTTCTCCGGGAGCTTCGGTTTCCTCCCACTCTGTCTCCATGCTGTATGACCCTATGTATCTTTCCTTTCATCCTTCTCTCGTGCTCCCTCCTTGATCTTTCCCTCTCACTTAACCTCATTCTCCTCATTCTTCAGTCTGAAGAAGGGTCTCGACCTGAAACGTCACCCATTCCTTCTCTCCCGAGATGCTGCCTGACCTGCTGAGTTACTCCAGCATTTTGTGAATAAATCCCTTCGATTTGTACCAGCATCTGCAGTTATTTTCTTATACTCATTCTCCTGTGCCCTGGCGTAAATCCATAAGCTCCTCTGCCGTACGCCACGCACTGCACAGGCCTCACACAGTTTTCACTGCCAGCAGCTGACAAGACATGAAGACTGAACATGGAGCAGCAAACAATGTGCTGCAGGAGCCCAGTTCTGTTGGAGTAAAGGAATCGTCAATGCCTTTCCCACCCAGATGCCGCCCGACCCGCTGAGTTCCTGCAGCAGATTGCTGCCCCACTTTTCAGCATTTACAATCTCCTGTGTGTCCAAGACTAAATCAGATATGCCACACTCGTCACTTACATTGCCACATGTTGCAGATCAGCTCTGAACTAATAAACACTTGCACCAAGTCCGACCCCTGTCACTTCCTTCCCTGAAGATTGAGAAAAAAGGTTTCACAGCTTTGAAATCTAAAATTTCTGGGACAGGGAATATGTTTGTTGACTTCTGTGATGCTGAATCATTCTCATGTAAGCAATCAGGGATAACATTTCGGGCCCGGGGACTAAAATTCAGGTGAACTTCAAAGCGATTACTAATTCATGAAATGAACGCAAGACCATTTACCGAATGCCAAATGTGAAACATTTATTCACAATAGACTATTCCATGGAATATGGACATATATCCCCCTCTTCTCGATTCCAGAGGCTCATGCCTTTAATTTATCAAAGTGTAAAGGGGATAAGAACACATCTGGGTCTGGATTTCCTTGGACTGAATTTTACATGCTGTATTGTTGGGATGAAGATGGAAAATAAATGAACATTGAGTATAAAGGTATTTCTTTCTTTTAAGGAATTGGATTCGTATTCAGTTACAACATCTACGAGCCACAGTTCCCACAACCATAAGGTAAGATTTTTTTGTTCTTATAAATGAAACAAAATTTTTCACTGCAATTTTATCGGTTGACAATTGTCAATACAATTCAAATGTTGTGCAAGGCAAAAAAAAAACATATCATGTTGCATGTGCATATTTTATCTCTGGATAAGCAAGCTGCGATTCTTCAAAAAGAACCTGCTTTAGGGCGGCACGGTAGCGCAGTGGTAGAATTGCTGCCTTACAGCGCCAGAGACCTGCGTTCTATCCTGACTACGGATGCTGTCTGTACAGAGTTTGTACGTTCTCCCCGTGACTGCGTGGATTTTCTCTGGGAGCTACGGTTTCCTCCCACACTCCAAGGGGGTAGAGGTTTGTAGGTTAATTGGCTCTGGTAAAAATTGTAAATTGTCCCTTGTGTGCAGGACAGTGCTAGTATACGGCGTGATCACTGGTTGGCACAGACTTGGTGGGCCGAAGGGCCTGTTTCCATGCTGAATCTCTAAACTAAACCAAATGTGCACCGTGAGTGCAAGTCAGACATTACCACAACTCGCAGCAGTGTTAGAGGTTTTATGCTCAGCTCTGCACTCTGTCTAAGTATGTAGGAATCTTGGAATGAATTAGGCTGCTACATCTTTGAATTACATCTCAACTCTATTAATTGGACGAGATCAATATCCTCTGATCGAATAACATAATAAAAATCGAACAAGCTCAATCCTGAAAACGTTTTGATGATGGAATTCAAGAGATCCCCCTTCCTTCATGTAAAAATATGGTTCCTGGTTTCAATACAAGGTGGCCTTGTACATTTAGACCGTAACGTTGTATCCTTATTGTTTTGATGTGTTTATGCTGTATTCTTAATTGTTAACTGTATGTTTGTGTTGTCATCTGTGAGCGGAGCACCAAGCCACATTCCTTGTATATGCACATACTTGGCCAATAAACTTATTCATTCATTCATTACTCCAAACAAATCAATCCTATCAATCCTATTGAAGTTTTCTGTCACTTTCAACAGCTCGATTAATAAACTTCAACTGGAGGTGCTGGATACAATTTGAATAGTGGTTCTGGCATTTAACAAACGCCACATTTAACAAATGTTATTGGGCCGCATCCATCATAGAGATTCTTTTGCATTTCACCTGTTTTTTGGGAGGAATACTTGGTAATGATCAGTTTTGCATGATATATTTCGGAGCTATCTTGGCCGTTACTCCTTTTAGCCAGATTTGGCGGGTGCCTAAAACCACAAATTTAACATTGCAAAGAGGAGACTTGTCTGTATTCCAGGGCTGTACTGAATACTGTGAAGAGTCAGGTGGAACTCACGTTTTATAAGCTTCAACTAATTCTTCCAGCTTGATCGAATTGTAAACAGTTCTTGAAGGAACTGCTGACGAGTAAAGAAATGGGTTGTCCTTGCCTCACCACAAACAGGCATAAACAGTCCCCTACAGCTCCATGGATGAGTCCGACCAGGATTCTGGCTTCCTGCCTCCCCATTACAGCTCCGTTATTTGGCTCTTCCCTAAAATACAGTTTCAGGAACTTGTTTGCCTGAATCTCTGGAGTCCATCATCCCATGCATTAGCATCTCCCCATCCCAGTTCTTTGAATGCTTTCCACCCAACTCTCTAACCCCACTGTACCAAGCATCTTGCCTCCTGCCATCTGAATGTAAACATATTAAATCCCCCCAGTGTAAGTCTCTGGCCCTTTCCTACCCTCATCCAGTTTCAGGTTTCTGATCTATATACTGTCATCACGGTCAGAATTACTCATTACTTGGGCACCCTGTGCTCCTAGACTAACACAATTCAGATTTATATTGCAACCTCAATGTGGGGAACCATTCCAAGTGTTTTTGTACATAATCTGACATCCTGTATGCAAGAGCATTTTAAGGCAGGTGACCAAGCTTTTTAATCAAAGAGGTAAGTTTTAAAGGTGCCTTTGTTGGGAGGAACGAGATGGAGAGGAGGGAGGAAATACCAGTACTTTGGGCTTCAACGGCAGAAGGCATGGTTTTAGTTTCAGCAATGAAAAGGGCAGATATATAAAAACCTGGGTTGTGGGGGGGGGGGGGGGGGGGGGAGTCCAAAATAATGAAGAATGGTCTCGACCTGAAACGTCACCCATTCCTTTTTCTCCAGAGATGCTGCCTGTCCCGCTGAGTTACTCCAGCATTTTGTGTCTACCCATAATGAAGTATTGTCTTGTTGGTGAAGAGCTGCAGAGATAGGGAGAGACAAGGCCAACAAGATGGGAATTCTAAAATCAAGGCATTGATTAACTGCGAGCAAATATATGTAAGGAGATGGGAGAACTTTGCGCAAGTTAGAATTTGGGATGGATTTTATTTGTGGTGGAAGTGAGCCTAGCCAGTGAGTAGTGTAAATATCAGCCCAAGACTAATCTGATTCAAACTATATCTGCAAGGTGGACAGCGTATGAGGGAGTTGTATTGCAGAACCATGGAGGGGAGTCCATGAACCTCACGCATTGAAGGAACTCATTGGCTTTGAAACGCCACCAAGCCAGTTCAAGACTCCAGCAAGTACAATGTGGGCTTGCTCATCACACCCCTTAAATTAAATTGAATTATGCAAGCTAGGTGTATGAAATTTGTCCTCATAATTTATCCCTTAGAGTCGTGAAATTTGCCAAATAATTCTGTGGTTAACCACCTCAATCAACATATCCTTCCTCAGATGGATTATGGAAATCTGAACTGTGTAGTGCAAGGGACAAGATTGAAAACAAATGAGACAGCATTTTCCCACTTTAGTGTTGCAAGCCCTGAAGATGACCATTATTCCATCAGCCATTTTATACTCTAAATCACATCTCCATCAAGGGTCAGATTAGCTTATTTTCATATACACTGGGATGTAATTAAACTCCTAGTTCTCTTGAATCCCATAGAGTAAAAAATATATATCGTAAGTTCACAATAAATACACAACAAGTGCAAAATGGCAGAGGAGTGCAAAGATTATAGTGCAATCAAAGGTAGTATGAAAATACGAAAGTGCAATAATAGAATAACTAAATGAGGTAGAGGTAAGAGCACATGATGGAGGGGAGTGTGAAAGAGATGAGTGGTTCAGGTGTCTGATAGCTGTGGGGTAAAAGCTGTTCCTAAGTCTGGACATCCAGCCTTTCAAGCTTCTGTACCTTCTCCCAGAAAGTAGAAGAGGAAAATGGGAATGACCACAGTGGTAAGCATCCTTGATGATATTTCCAGCCTTCCTGATACAACACACCATCTGGCTGGACTAGATGGGAAGGAAGTGACGAGCCTATGGTGGACTGGGTTGTGTTCACCACTCTCTGCAAGTTCGGTGGTTAAGTGCTGGATTATTGTTCAGACACCACGACACGAGGTTGTCTATCTCTTTCCGGTACTCCATCTCATTGTTGTTGCCAATCTGGCCAACAACAGTGGCTTTGTTGGTGAATTTAAAGATCAAGTTGGTGCTGTACTCAGCCAAACAATCATAAATGATCAAGGAGTAGAACATGGAACTGGGCCTACAATCCCGAGGAGCAGCAGCATTGAGGATCAGGCTGGAAGGAATGTTAGAACCATTCTAACTGATTGAGGTCCACCGGTCAGGAAGTACATAGGCCAGTTGCAGATGGGGGCTCCAAGGGAAGAAACATAAGTTTAGAAATAAGCTTAGTTGGTATCATGCTGTTGAAGGTTGGGCTGTAGTCGATGAGTAGCATCCTGACATAGATGATCTTATTGTCAGGGTGATGCAGAGCTGAATCTAGTGCAAGGGAGATGGTGGCTTCTGGAGACCTATTTTTTTTGTATTCAAATTGCAAGTGGTCTGTCTTATAATAATAATAATAATAATATTCATTTATTGTCATTGCAACGAGTACAACGAAATTAAAAAAATAGCCAATCCTGACGGTGCGTACAAACATATATGCAATAAATGCAAAAACAAATAAATACAATTATATTAGGTACAAAAAGATTTTTTAACAGTGTTGCCTAGTGCAGAAGGTAGTGTTCAGTTCTCTTATGGCCCTGGGGTAAAAACTGTTCTTAAGTCTGTTTGTTCGGGATTTGATCGACCTGAAACGTCGACCAGAGGGCAGATGAACAAACAGACGGTGGCCGGGGTGGGATGGATCTTTTATTATTTTGCCTGCTCTACTGAGGCAGCGTAGGCTGAACAGGTGCTCCAGGGAGGGCAGTGAGCAGCCGATGATCTTCTGGGCCGTCGTGATGACCCTCTGAAGGGCCTTCCTGTCCTTTTCTGAGCAGCTGGCATACCATGTGGAAGACTGGCGCACATATGGCCCATTACCAACCGGGGTCAATGGTCGAGTCATAAAGTCACAGAGCTACTGTTCAGTAGTCATTGAGACAGTTGATTTTATTCGGGGCTGGAATGATGGTGGTTTCCTTGAAGTGGATGGGGACAGTAAATTGTTGGAAGTGAGAGAATGAAGATGTTGGCGAACACTATCCGGAACTTTGGTCTGAAGAAGGATCCTGGCCTGAAACGTTACCTATCCATGTTCTCCAGAGATCCTGCCTGACCTGTTGAATTACTCCAGCACTTTGTGCCTTTTCTTTTTTGAAAACCAGCATCTGGAGTTGCTTGAATCTACATCTTGGGGAATACTGTGGCCAGTTGAACGATGCAGGATTTCAGATCCAGTCCAGGGTTTCCTTGCAGGGCCGGCAGCTTGGCGAGAGATTACCAACATGGTAGCAGATCTGGCATTTGCCACCAGGATGTATGGCACAGAGCCAGTGAGGGAAGAGAGGGCATGGTCTTGGTGAAACTTAGTTTGCCTGGTCAAAACTAGGGAAAATTGCATCAAGCTTATTTGGTGGAAATAGACACTAGACAATAGGTGCAGGAGGAGGCCATTCGGCCCGTCGAGCCAGCACCGCCATTCAATGTGAACATGGCTGATCATTCTCAATCAGTAACCCGTTCCTGCCTTCTCCCCATACCCCCTGACTCCGCTATCCTTAAGAGCTCTATCCAGCTCTCTCTTGAATGCATTCAGAGAATTGGCCTCCACTGCCTTCTGAGGCAGAGAATTCCACAGATTCACAACTCTCTGACTGAAAAAGTTTTCCTCATCTTAGTTCTAAATGGCCTACCCCTTATTCTTAAACTGCGGCCCCTTGTTCTGGACTCCCCCAACATTGGGAACATGTTTCCTGCCTCTAACGTGTCCAACCCCTTAATAATCTTATACGTTTCGATAAGATCTCCTCTCATCCTTCTAAATTCCAGTGTATACATGCCTAGTCGCTCCAGTCTTTCAACATATGATATTCCCGCCATTCCGGGAATTAACCTAGTAAACCTACACTGCACGCCCTCAACCAGAAATGTGTCATTGCCAGGGATCGCTCCTGATTTCAGCTTGTAGCCCATGATGGCATTCAGGCCCTGCCACAGTCATCTAGCATCAGCTTGATTGAATTGAGCCTTTGGCTTGTTTTCTAATGTACTATGAATCTCATCCGCGTCAAGAGTCCCGAGCAGACGAAAGCCTAATCTTCTGCGAATAAATAAATAAGACGGTGTGATTAAGGAGATGAGCAAATAATTGCTCAGGAGCTAAAATTCGTGAGATTGAACGTAGAACACAAAACAGTGCAGCACATGAACAGGCCCTTCAGGCCACAATCTGTGTTGTACACGATGCCAAAGTAAACTACCTGTACATGATCCATATCCCTTCATTTCCTGCATATACATGTGCTGATCTAAAAGCCTCTTCAATACCATTAATGTATTAATGTATCTGCTTCCACCACCACCACCACTAGTAGTGCATTCCAGGCACCAACCACTGTATAAAAAAATATATATATATATCGGCCACACATCTCTATAGACTTGAGATACAATGTGGAAACAGGCCATTCGGCCCATTGCATCCACGCTAACCAGCCATCACCCCATACACTAGCACTATCCTACAGATTAGGGAAAATTTACAATGTACTGAAGCCAATTAACCTACAAACCTGTATGTCATTGGAGTGTGGGAGGAAGCTGGGGAACCCAGCGAAAACCCTCAGTGAGAAGATACAAACTCCGTACAGAGGGCACTCATGGTCAGGATCAAACCCGGGTCTCTCACAGACCCAGCACTCTTCAACCACTCTCCACTGTCTTGCATGAGTAAGCCATTTCTGAATCCAAACTCCCAAGTCAGCATTGATCCCATGAATCTTAATCTTCTTAATCAGGCTACCATAAGGGTTGCCTTATTAAAGTCCATGTGGCCAACATTCACTGCCTCTTCAATCACTTTTGTCACCTCCTCAGAAAACTCAATCCAGTTTCTAAGGCATGACCTGTCACAACAAAGCCACGCTGGCTGTCCTTAATTAACCCATTCTCTTCCAAATGTGTATAAACACTATCACTATGTGTCCAGTCCAATAGCTTCCCTATTCACAGCCCATCATTTTCTGGAATATCCCTTTTTGCCCTTTTAATCAAGGAGCAACATTGCTACTCTCCAATCTTCCAGGGCCGTACTTGTTTGGAGACCATATGAAGGCCTTTGCCAAGGCCCCAGCATTCTCCTCTCTTGCATCTCTTAATAACCTGGGTTAGATCATATCACGCCCTGCGGACTATTCCACCTCAATGCTCTTCAAGAGACCCACCATCACTTCCTTCTTCATTTCACATTGCCCTGGCATATTAATATGCTCCCATATTGATCTCACAGTCCTCCATGTCCTTCTCCTTGGTCAATACTGACACAAGGTATTCATTTAGTATCCCATCTACATCCTTTGACTCGAAGCATAAATTCCCTCCTTGATCCTTGAAAGTTCCTGCTCTTTCTCTAGATAACCTCTTGTTGTAATGTACATGTAAAACATCTTGGGCTTCTCTTTAAACCTACTTGCCAGTTACATTTCATCATCCCTTTTGAACCTCTTAAAATCATGCTTGCTTCATATTCCTCAAAAGTCCTGACTGATTTCAACTCCCTAAATCTTACATAAGCTCCCTTTTCTATTTAGACCAGATTTACAACCTCTCCCATCTTCCAAAGTTCCCTTTCCTTGCCAACATTGTCTCTCCTCCTTACTGGAAGGTGCTTGGACTGAACTCTGATCTACTGACCTTTAATTATTCCCCCACATGTTAGCTGTGGACTTACCCAATAACAGCTGCTCCCAATTTATTCTCCCTAGCTTCTGCCGAATAATGTTGTAAATTGTCCTACTCCAACAGTGTTTCCCCCAAGGTCCAAACTTACCATAGAACGTAGAAAATGGGACAACACAGGAAGCAGCCCTTTGGCCTACAATGTCCATGCTCAACATAATGCTAAAACCCCACCCCCACCACCCCTTAAATGTTCTTAACAGAATCTCATCTCCATTCCTACCAATATCATTGGTACCAGTATGGACCATAACTGTAAGCTGCTCACCCTCCCTTCTCAGAATGTTGGGTGTCTGCTTAGAGACATCCTTGCCTGTTGCACTTGGAAAGGAAGAGGCCCCCCACCACCCCTCATCCTGTGTTCTCGCCAGTGCCCACAGAAATGCCAGTCTTTATCTACACTTCCCCTGCCCCCTGTCATTACTGCTCACCAAGACTTAATCCTACCCTCTGTTCAACAGACCCAGATGAAGTGCCATCTCTGCTGCTATTTACCCCTGAAGAGCCAATTGTTTCCATAATGGTCCCCTTGCTTGAGCGGGAGATAGCTACAGAAGGTCATGCACCACCTGCCATACTCCACTATCCATTCTATCTACTACAGATACGATCGCAATGTTTAAGCAACATTTACATAGGTACATGGATAGGATAGGTTTAGCGGGATATGGGCCAAACGCAGGCAGGTGGAACTAGTGTAGATGGAGCATGTTAGTCGGTGTGGGCAAGTTGGTCGGAAGGGCCTGTTTCCATGGTGTATGACTGACTCTATGACGATGACTCTCCTGGCCATCACCATGCGGTCTGGCTGATTCTTTGGTGTGGCCACCTCCCTGTTACTTCTGTTTATACCACTTTCTGCTTCCTGTATGCTCCTGTGTCCAACTGCCTTTCTATCCGAAGCATTGGGTCTGAGAGGAGCTGCAGCTGGAGAGATGTCCTGCAGTCTGAAGAAGGATCTTGACCCGAAACGTCACCCATTCCTTCTCTCCAGAGATGCTGTCTGTCCCGCTGAGTTACTCCAGCTGTTTGTGTCTATCTGCAAATATAGTCGGCAGGGACAGTTGACGGTTCCGTGATTCAAACCTCTTTCACGTAGAATGGAACTGCTCCTATGAACAATAGGTACTATAACATGTGCTAGCCTTACCAAGGGTCCCAGTCTTGGTTTCAAGACCTGGCAAGTCCCGTACAAATGAAATGCCCTTCCACTGACCCCACAGACTACAGCTGTGGCCAAAATTAAAGCAGAGCAGCGGGTACAAATTTTGGGGTCACTCTATTCTGTGAAAGAATCATCTTATGACAAATATAATCTTTATCATATCTGAGCTGTTTTCTGTTAGCCCCAGACTGCAGGCTGTGATGTCTTTTGGGAACTGAACTCACTATATGGATTCAATTTTGCAGCAGTTAACATACCTCCATTTTTTGGGGGAGGGGGGGGTGGTTTGTGTCCCTTGGGAATGGAATCATTCAATGGATTCAATTTTGTACAGCAGTTAACATAGCAGAATTTTTTAACAAGTATCCTTCGCCAGGGTTGAGTTAGAAATCAAACAAAGGGAGCCTCATGTAAATACGACTGAAGTACTGTAATTGTACAAATGAACACATAGGTTTCCAAAGCCGAGGTTGACAGAAATATGTCAAAGACATTATACCAGATAAGCAAAGTGTTTAGATTCATCTCGCAAAGCTCTCATCAACCCAAGTCATACTTCATACAGTGCTGAAAGTATGGTTTAGATTCTCTTTTTTTATATTCAAAGTCAGACATTTAGTTACGTCATATGCAGACTGTGCTTCGATGCAGTTGGAATAAAACACCTTTGTGAAGCCTGCAAAGACCTTTTCATATCTTAAACAATTGTTCAGCATGCCACACAGTGTGCTTCTATTAACAACATTCAGCCAGTTCCCCTTCTACTGTAGCTTACTGCTGTGGCTTGTTCTTCTTAAGCACCAAGGCAAACAGAAGGGAAAAAAAGGGTTTACTCAGTTTTAGGATTATTTGAACCCACTTGATTCCCAGCTCTGATCGATAATGATGCCCTTTTTAAGTTTGCAGTAATATGGGAAACTGACAGACTCTTCAAAGCGGCTTGGAGATAATTGGTGCACTCACTAGCAAGCCTCCGGTGACCTCCTGTAGCCAGTTGTGTCTCTGAGGCCAGACTGGTGGACATTCCCCCTGCTGACAACAATGTAATCTTCGCATCAAATCAGCAGAAATGGGGAGTGGACAATAATTTTGGGCATACTTTGTACATAAGAAGCACAGAAAAAAACACTGAGAGGCCAATGCAACACAGTAGCTTCGCTGAAATCTCTGATAGTTAGCTGTTATCATGTAAAGAGCTCTTTTAAAAGATCAGTTGTTAAGTGATCTTACGGCAATTCAAGAGGAAAAGCGGAAACATTTATCCAGACTGTCTCAGTAAACTTCAGAGAAATAAATGCAAAACGTGCAGTAAGAATCTGACAATCATAAGAACACACAAAATGGAATCAAAAGCTTACAAATATCAACCATCTAGTTGTAGTTTTGCCAGTTATTCTGAATATTAAATGCCCTTTGGAGCTTTCAAACCTATGTGTTTCCATTAATAAAATAAGAATAATTTCTACACCTTTTCCAGTTATAAAATTGGCAAAATACAAGGAAGCAGCAAGGAATTATTTCATTAACTGAAACAAATATTTAACTGCTGTTGTTGAAATCCATCATTTGATTCTGGATGCATATCACCAATTGACTTGGCACTGTGTGTTTAGTTGAAAACAACTTGGATGAAACGGTAAATTCATTGAAAAAAATAAGTTTAATGTTGTCACTTAACAAATGGATTCCACATTGACTTGATAATTGGAGTTCAAATCATTTGTATCTTTTGCCTCAAAAATTATCATTAAAGTTTTGTAGACAACTTCTAAACTCAGTTTTAATTTATCCACTTCATTTCAAATGTGAAATATAGCATCAGGCAACGTTTACATCTCTGCAGAGTTGTTTAATGCCATTATCCGGGAGGCCAAAGCAACAGAACGCACTGGAAATGCAAAAGATCAAAATAACACCTTTGAGGAGAATCACATTACTGAACCCTCAACCTTCTGTTATTGAGCTGCACAGCATAAGTAGCACACTCTATTGTTATTGATTTTATTTCTTACACCATGGCTGTTCTTTCCGCAACACCCATACCAGCCATCATTGCTCTATAGCAGAGGATGTTCCATTTCAATAGACAATAGGTGCAGGAGTAGGCCATTCGGCCCTTCGAACTAGCACCACATAATCATTTTATAACTGGTCTTCAGGGGAGAGCCTATCTGCAGGTTATAAGCTGTCATTGAGACCAAAACCATACAGCACTGAGCTTTAGACCGGTGCTGGAGCAAGCGTGGCTTGCTTTTACATAAGCTCTTCATAAACTGAATGTTGTTCCTCTGGCCTTTCTTAAGCGAGCATTCATCTTTTTCCTCATGCTCTCCCCAAAAGGTTAGTCTCTTTTCCCAATAGTGTTGTCATGAAATTGTCAAGCATCCAAATTGTCAAGTAAATTATAAGATTTGTTGGTCTAATCCATCGCTTTTGTGACCTGTGGTAGTACTGAGCTTCATTAACTTTCTGGTGTCGAATGGAACTATTAATTGATTTTATGCTAAAACACTTCATTCAAATAAAAATATACGCTTGCTCACCAAAAAAAAGATAAACAAAGAAAAAATAATCTAAAAGAATAAAAAGAGCGGAGATCGCTGGTCGGTGCGGACAGTGCGGGCCGAAGGGCCTGTTTCAGCACTGTATCACGGAACTAAACTAAAAAAAATTAACTAAAATAATTTTTATGAAACTATCGGAACAGGTTGGCTCTACTTGGAAGAAACCTGAATAAAATGCTTTAGAAATCTAATACTTCCAAGCAAACGTTTCTGTTTTCCTCCAAATTTGAGTTACTTATCTATTCCGTCATTCACAGCTGTGACTTCCACTTTCAGGGCCAATACCTTTGGAATTCCATCCCAAACCTCTCCAGCCTTCTATCTCTCCTTGTTAAAGATGCTAGTTAAACGTACCTCTTTGTCTTGACTTTTTGTCACCTGCTTTGGCTGGGTTGGTGTCAGATTCTGTCCAATAACACTCGTGTTTTGGCACATTTTCCTAAATTAAAGGAAATATACAGAAAAATTCTGTTATTGCTATTTAAAAGGTCTGGCATCCTACTATCACGTCATTAAATCTCCTCCGATAGACACAAAATGCTGGAGTAACTCAGCGGGACAGGCAGCATGTCTGGAGAAGTCTGAAGAAGGGTCTCCACCCAAAATGTCACCTGTTCCTTCTCTCCAGAGATACTGCCTGTCCTGTTGCGTTACTCCAGCATCTTGTGTCTTTCTTCGATTTAAATCTGCATATGCAGTTCCTTTCTACACATTATATCTCCTTATTTGTTACTCCATTGGGAAGATACCCTATCTGGTTCCTCTGCTTGAATCCATGTGGAGATTAGTTGACAATATTGGTATCGGTTTATTATTGTCAATAAATAAACTTTTTTTCTGTGCTACCCAGGACAAATCATAACATATATGAGTGCAATCAAACCGGCAACAATGGTTCAATGGTACTTTATTGTCGATGTTTTGTGAAATTCTTTTTTTGCAATGTTCAGTAAAAATATTACATAAGCCACCATCATATTTAAGTATGTGCATAGGATTGCTATTGAGGGCGTGCAGCGTAGGTTTACTAGGTTAATTCCCGGAATGGCGGGACTGTCATATGTTGAAAGACTGGAGCGACTAAGCTTGTATACACTGGAATTTAGAAGGATGAGAGGGGATCTTATCGAAACGTATAAGATTATTAAGGGGTTGGACACGTTAGAGGCAGGAAACATGTTCCCAATGTTGGGGGAGTCCAGAACCAGGGGCCACAGTTTAAGAATAAGGGGTAGGCCATTTAGAACAGAGATGAGGAAAAAAAATTTCAGTCAGAGAGTTGTGAATCTGTGGAATTCTCTGCCTCAGAGGGCAGTGGAGGCCAATTCTCTGAATACATTCAAGAGAGAGCTAGATAGAGCTCTTAAGGATAGCGGAGTCAGGGGGTATGGGGAGAAAGCAGGAACGGGGTACTGATTGAGAATGATCAGCCATGATCACATTGAATGGTGGTGCTGGCTCGAAGGGCCGAATGGCCTACTCCTGCACCTATTGTCTATTGAATGGAAGAGTACACTGAGACAACACACAAGAGCCGCCATATTTCTGGCACCATTTTTTGCATTTCCAACTCTTGAGATGTTGAAGCAGGTACCCCTGTACGCAGCCGAACCTGACCAACGTTCCGGCCTGAGCGGCTGAAATTACTTATTCCGCACAATTGATTTTAGCAAATTTTCATTCTGAAAAAGCGTTTGTTCTGGTATTTATAAGGGAGGCAGAAAGAGAGCAAGACCTGTCCCTGTGGTGGCAGGACAGAAGTCCAACTAAACGTAACAGCAGGGGCCTCGTTCATAAGCTTGGAAATGTAGTTGCCTGGTTCTATTTATTTCGGCTCTACGCGATTGAAAATGCACTCACCGTGACTTGAAACATTTCCACATCACTTCATGTCAGTCTGAACACCAGACCTGGCCCTCCTCTGCTGGAATCACACTTGTGCAGTTGAGGTGCTTCTCACTTTAGACACAGCATAGGTGTTGCCCTGCCTCGTACGATAGACCCTTTTGGAGTTATGCTGGGAGCAAACGTTATTGGGCAATTCCGGTTCAAATGGATTTACATTGCAATCAGGTTTTTGATTAATTTCTTGCACGTCGCACACAAAAAGAATGTTGACCGATGCAACAAAAAAAAATAGTATGGGCCAAAATATTTCAAACCACAAATCAAACTATTTCCTGATTACAGGAACAAGTCCCATCCAAAGTGTTCACTCATTCTCCCCTAATCTGCGCTGAGTCTTTATGGGCAAACACAATGAGCCAGTAACGGGCTGAGTCTTGGCAGCAGATACATCAAGACAAAATCCTAGTGCAAAAGTTCAATAAATGTGTAAATAAAGGGTTCGTAATGGCATCTGTGATAAGTAGAATTTATCCACTGAACTGAGCGGATAACCTTTAGCCCCAAAGCTGTTTGTGGGTTCTAATGTGAAAACTCACTCAGTAACGTACATCATATGTGAAACTCGATTGAAAATTAGCCACTGTCATGCATGTTTCTTTTAATATGTAAAGTTAATACTTTGGATTACTTTGAAGTAGATTTCTGACCGAGTTTCATATATGGAAATGGATCCTTTCTCCCCTGAATGTTATTTTTAAAATATTTTCCTGCTTTTTGAAATGACTCATCTGTGAAAATAAAATGAAAAAATTCCTGTATATGGCATCCTTTCAAAATATCCCCACGAGTGCTTTGAATTGTAATTATGGGGACAAGACCGGCCTTTTGAACAAAAGAGCTTCCGCAATGGTAAAGTGAATATGACCAAATAATGGCGCAAAATGTCTGGTGGACTCCGGTGGGTGTAGTAGATGGGCAGATTCATCAATGATCACTCAAAGTCAAGTAGGATTGTCCTGCTGGTGGGTCTGCCTGTGCTACGTTCCTCCAGGTGGACTCCTGTGCAGAACATCTTTCAATGCGGGGAGACTGGTGCCCAAAGTAGTATAAGAAAATAACTGCAGATGCTGGTACAAATCGAAGGTATTTATTCACAAAATGCTGGAGTAACTCAGCAGGTCAGGCAGCAACTCGGGAGAGAAGGAATGGGTGACGTTTCGGGTCGAGACTAAGGGTCTCGACCCGAAACATCACCCATTCCTTCTCTCCCGAGATGCTGCCTGACCTGCTGAGTTACTCCAGCATTTTGTGAATAAATACCTTCGACTGGTGCCCAAAGTGACAGGCACAGGTCCAATGGACTGGACTTCACAATGGTTGCAGTCCATGGCTCTGCCCGAGCCGGCTGCCTGCCCCTTTTCCGGGGTTACGTCCGCGCCCTGGGTGGTTTTAGAGAGGGACTTCACGCTGTCCTTGGGCACACTGTCGGGATTTCTGGGACTGCTGGACACCACTGGTGGTGGAATGAATCCGCAATAAGAATTGTGAAAGGGTTATTTAAGAATATTTGTACCATTTGTTCTATGGTGGTGGGTTTGTTTTGAATAATTATGTATTGTAAATAGCATTGTAAATATTTGAATAAATCTATTTTTGGTTTCAAGAAAAATGGTTGCAGTGTATGCTCGCCCCATTGCAGTCTTCGTCCACCTGCACAGCCATTGTGATTGTCCACCACCCCCCCCCCCCCCCCCCCCCCGTTTCACCATCGATGTCTTCTACTTGGATCATGCTTTGTCAGAAACCTCCCTCTTGGACTGCCCACCATGCAGTTTTGTAATAGTGTAGTTTAGTTCAGAAATACAACACGGAAGCAGGCCCTTCGGCACACAGTCCACGCCGACCCTTTACACTAAAACTATCCTACACCCTGGGGACAATTTACAATTTGGACTGAAACCAGATTAACCAACAACCCTGTACATCTTTGGAGAGTAGGAGGAAACCAGAGCACCCAGAGAAAATCCACGTCGTCATGGGGAGTTGTATAAACTCTGTGCAGACAGCACCCATACTAGGCTCCAGATGGTTTAGCTCAAGGTCTTAGACACGTGCAAGCTTCTCCACCGTGACAAGGTGACAACCCTTGGTGATGCGGGTGGCGTAGTTGTGCATCAACGACCACGGGTGTTGATAGACCTTTGGGCATTGAGCATGTTTCAGCATTGAGAATGCATTGACCAGTGAACCTCTCTGTGGCCAGGTTCAGGATGACCTGTAGGGGGAGTCGGCATAGGGAGTGTGGGTACAGTGCGGCTTGGAGATCAGAACCAGCATGTGGCCCGGGAGGGTAACAAATGGAGGCAATATTTGTTGAGTTGGGTCAGGAAGATCAGCCATGAGGATTTACAATGGTGGGGGTGGTTGGGGTGAATGAGGGGAAATCTTTAAAATCAGAGCAATAGATGGAGAGGAAACAAGACCAGAGACGCAAGAAACTGAAGATGCTGGAATCGTGAGAAAAACACAAAGTGCTGGAGGAACTCAGCAGGTCAGGCTGCAACTAGAGAAACATAGAAACATTGAAAATAGGTGCAGGAGTAGGCCATTCGGCCCTTCAAGCCAGCACTGCCATTCAATACGATCATGGCTGATCATGCAAAATCAGTACCCCGTTCCTGCTCCCTTCCCATATCTCTTGATTCCATTAGCCCTAAGAGCTAGATATAACTCTCTCTTGAATATATCCAGTGAATTGGCCTCCACTGCCTTCTGTGGCTGAGAATTCCACAGATTCACAACTCTCTGGGTGAAAAAGTTTTTCCTCATCTCAGTCTGAAGTGGCCTACCCCTTAATCTTAAAATATGACCCCTGGTTCTGGACTCCCCAAAAATTGGGAACATTTTCCTGCATCTAGCCTGTCCAATCCCTTAAGAATTTTATATGTTTCTATAAGATCCTCTCTCATCCTTCTAAATTCCAATGAATATAAGCCCAGTCGATCAATTCTATCGTCATATGTCAGTCCCGCCATCCTGGGAATTAACCAGGTGAACCTACACTGCACTCTCTCAATAACAAGAATGTCCTTCCTCAAATTGGGAGACCAAAACTGCGCACAATACTCCAGGTGTGGTCTCACCAGGGCCCTGCACAACGCCAGATGGAATGGGCAGGCGACATCTTAGGTCTGAAGAAGGGGCCCGACCCCAAAATGTTGCCTGTCCATTCTCTCTCCAGATGCTTCCTGACCCACTGAGTTCCTCCAGCGCTTTGAAGATTAGAGGATGTGAAGAGGGGCGTTGGGGTGGGGTGAGAGATGTGAAGCCTTTGTGTACAGTAAGTGATTTTCTTACCTGCCTGGCATAACGAACCAGCACTATACTACCCTTGTGGTAGCATGACTACACAATGACATGTACCGACAGGGCAACATGCTCCAACCTACTCCGCTCTATTCCGGAAGGGGGTTTGCACAGAAAGTAACATCATCCTTTGCAGATCAAAACTGAAATTACCTCAGGGAGAGCATAAGCAATACGCATCAAGAAAACTGTGACCAATTTTCCAGGGAAGCAAAATATCACCTGGAAATGATCATTATTTCATTATGTTTCAGAAAAAAAAGAAAAAAAATTCACTTGCGTAACACCGAAAAAAAAAGTATCATGCCCCTGAATCTCCAGACACATCTGTTTCTTTTGCTATCAGTTGGGAGACGTTTTGTCCAGGACATCAAGGAAGAAATCTTTGCTTTTCTTTAAATACTACAAGAGATTCTAACAGGTACATCCGAATCGTGACATCCGAACAGACACCAAAATGTTAGTGTTCAAAGCAGTGGTGATTCCAACGCTCCTGTTTACATCAGAAACCTGGACAACATATCGACGCCATCTGAAAACACTCGAAAAGTTCCATCAACGATGTCTTCGAAGCAGCTTAAATACCAGCTGGAAAGGCAGAAGAACCAAAATCAACATGCTGAATGAAGCAAAAACATCAAGCATCGAAGCCTTCATCATCAAGAACCAACTAAGATGGAGCGGTCATGTTGTTCGGATGGAAGACGAGCGCCTCCCAAAGCAAGCCTTCTACTCCCAGCTTAAAGAAGGCAAACGTAAAAGAGGCGGACAAAAGAAGAGACTCAAAGACGCCTTAAAAGCCAGCGTGAAGAAATGTGAAATCCACGTCGGAAATTGGGAAACCGTTGCTAAGGACAGGAAACTCTGGCGAACCGTCATCCAAAAAGGAACAGCGACCTTCAAAGCCAACAGGTGCGCGGAATCAGAAGAAAAGAGAATTAAACGGAAAGAGAGGCAGCAACAACCAAAGCCCGATCTGACATCTGGAATTACCTGCCCTGAACGCCAAAGAACTTTCAAAGCCAGGATTGGACTCGTAAGCCACCTGAGAGTTCATAAAAACAACAGAACGTAGACCATCATCCTCGACCTCAAGGGATAGCCACGACGACAAGATCCTCACCAGTACCAAGGAAGGCTGATGGGACTTTATTTCAAAGGTTCAAAGCTTATGATGTGCAGCACTACCTCAAATATCAATTTAAATGTTGGACCTGTTCTCTGGGTTGAGGTTTGAGTCAGAAGGTTGTCTGTTCACTGAATGAAACAGCAGAAGGCTGTTACTCGCTGCAGTATCACCTCCCCCCTGGAGTGCAGATATAAACCTGTAGGGCTGTATGAGTCCTGGCACGCAGGCAACAGATCAGCTTTACTTGGACAGCAATTTTGCGGTTAAATTCAGTTTAGTTTCGTTTCGGGATACGGTGCGGAAACAGGCCCTTCGGCCCACCGAGTTCATGCCGACCAGTGACCCCTGCAAACTCACTCTATCCTACACACACTGGGGACAATTTACACTTATACCAAGCCGATTAGCCCACAAACCTTTACGTCTTTGGAGTGTGGGAGGAAACTGGAGATCCCAGATAAAACCCACTCAGGTCACGGGGAGAACGTACAAATCCCATACAGATGGCACCCACAGTCAGGACCGAACCCAGATCTGTAAGACAGCCATGATCACATTGAATGGTGGTGCTGGCTCGAAGGGCCGAATGGCCTACTCCTGCACCTATTGTCTATTTACCGCTGCGCTACCGTGCCACCCAGCACCTTGAAATAAATACATAAGTCCCTCAACATTAGTATGCCTAGTTCTGCATTGTCAATATCGCTGCGTCTAGGTGCAGTAGGTGCAGGAAGGAACTGCAGATGCTGGTTTAAACCGAAGATAGACTCAAAAACCTGGAGTAACAGGCAGCATCTCTGGAGAGAATGAATGGGTGACGTTTCGGTTCGAGATCCTTCTTCAGACCCCGTTTCGGGTCGGGACCCTTCTTCAGAGCCTAAGAAGGGTCTCGACCCGAAATATCACCCGTTCCTTCTCTCCAGAGATGCTGCCTGTCCCGCTGAGTTACTCCAGCTTTTTGTGTCTATCTATTGCCACGTCTATCATGGCTAAGTGTGCCAAGAAATTCGGCTGCAGTCCAAAACTTTAAAGTTGACATGTTGGCGGAAATAGAACATGGAACCCAGAGCAGTACAGCACAGGAACAGGCTCTTCATCCCATAACATTCTTGCCGAAAACGATGCCAAATTAAACTAATCTCCTCTGCATGCACATGGTCCATATCAATCAGTTCCCTGCATGCCCCTGTGTCTGTCCAAAAGCCGTTTAAATGCTACTATCATCGCTGCCTCCATCACTTCCCCGGGCTGTATGTTCCAGGCAGCCACCACTACCTGTTGTAAAAAAACTTTGCCCCTCAGCTTAAGGCGATGCCTTTCAATCCTTGACATTTCCAAATGCTTATTGTTCACCTGCAGAATACTAAATAGCGCACTTTACAGGCAATTTCAAGGCAAATCAAGTTTCACTTCTAATTATTTAAAAACCCCCATAGGGATAATTTGATCAAAGTAGGGACAGAGATGCAGATTGGAGATGAAGGGGTGGTGATGACACTATTGTTGATACTTGTGCGATGCTGTCTCAATAGATTATGCAAGAGGTTTGATCAATTCAATGGATATTTGTGCTGCCACCGACAACTGCTGCCTTTTACAGATCGAGCTCCCATGGCATTACAAAGTTCAATCACAAAAGGATGGAGAGTGCAATTTTCACCCCATTCATTTTTATCAAGTGGTGAATGGGATTGGGTCTCATTAAACACATAACAACTCTTGCCGACGAAAGGCATATGTTATGAATCTCAATTAGCCATCTTCACTCTCTGCTTGCAAACTCATGGTGGAAACATCACATTAAACAACAAACAAACTGATGGCATTGGCAATAGATTTATTAGAAGCCACTAAGCCCGCATGGCCACCTGAGCACCGGGCGACATTGAAAGGGACCTGCAAAGTTATTGCACAGTTCCCCGTCACTCTCCACTCTGCCTCTGAAGAAAATGGTAAGTTGTTTGTGGCCAAGTCGCTTGCCAGCTAAATTTCCCAGATTACAGATGGACTGTGGTTTGGGAAATTGTAAGGATTTAATTGCTCCTTTGGTGAATTACGCCCCATGTTTGTCCTTATGCTGCAATTTATCAACTGCCAGTCTTTTTAGTTTACGGTAGTTTAGAGACACAGCGCGGTAATAGGCCCTTCAGCCCACCGAGTCCGTGTCGACCAGCGATCACTTCACACTAATGCTGTCCTACACGCACGAGGGGCAATTTACAATTTTATCAAGCCAATAAGCCTACCAGCTTGTATGCCTTTGGAGTGTGGGCACTCCCAGAGAAAACCCATGCAGGGCACGGGGAGAACGTACAAACTCCGTACAGACAGCACCCGTAGTCAGGATTGAACCGGGCATCCAGCGCTGTAAGGCATCTACCGCTGCGCCACCATGCCACTCCTGGACAGCCACAGTAATACTGATTGGTTATATTAAAAAACTCAACCAGAACATACCCCCACACCATAGTCCTCCCATTGACCAACCTAGGTAGACTTACAGCAGGCGGACTCGCACTGCCCATTTGGTCTGGACTTAATAAAAATGGCACTAGAAAACAATGGCCAATAAATGATACAAAGCCGTAACATTTGAAAAACCAGTGAGATGACAGAAATCATCATGGACTACCACCACAATCCCATTAATGTTCCCTCTGTGATATCATGGAACAGATTTGACTGTGTGGAGTGAAAGTTTCTGGATCACAGATTTGGTCTACATTCTAAAATTGGATTAAAAACGTACACCTAAAGCTCATAGTAATTGAGTGTGACGACAGCTATGGCTTTTGTGCATTCCACTTACAACAGCCACGACTCTCCTGCAGTCCCAGTGACCCAGTAGAAATATCCTGCCTTTCCTGGAGAGAGATGCCAACATATATGGGAGCAAACTTGATATTCATTGGAGGAACTGAGCACAAGGTGTCCCTCCGTGCTGAGGCCCAATCTAATTAACGACCTACTCGCACTTAACGAGTCCAACTACCTCACTTCTCAGCATCTTCTGGAGGTGCACTTGACTGATATTTTAACGGTTGATCAAACAGCAGAAGATTTCCTTCCTGGTGCTCCTTCGTATGATCTTTCACTACGAACTGGAGCACGCACAAAAAGCCCCTTTCATATCTTACGAAAGGCCAGCACTTCTGAAAGTGCAGCACCCCTCAGGTTTTGTACTACAGGGTCAGCTGGATTGTGTGGTCAAATCGTTGGTTTGGTACAAACCCATGACCCGATTGGTAAGGCAACACAGTGGTGTAGCTGGTAGAGCTGCTGCCGCACAGCACCAGAGACTCATCTTCCATCCTGACCTTGGGTGCTGTCTATGTGGAGTTTGCCCATTGACAGAAAGGTCAGACTGGGAATGGGAGGGGGAGTTGAAGTGCTCAGCCACCGGGAGATCAGATTGGTTAATACGGACCGAGCGCAGGTGTTTAGCAAAGCGATCGCCGAGCCTGCGTTTGGTTTCGCCGATGTAAATAAATTGACATCTGGAGCAGCGGATGCAATAGATGAGGTTGGAGGAGGTGCAGGTGAACCTCTGTCTCACCTGGAAAGACTGTTTGGGTCCTTGGATGGAGTTGAGGGGGGAGGTAAAGGGGCAAGTGTTGCATCTCGTGCGGTTGCAGGGGAAAGTGCCCGGGGATGGGGTGGTTTGGGTGGGAAGGGACGAGTGGACCAGGGAGTTACGGAGGGAACGATTGTTCTCTACACTCACTATCTTGGGACAATTTGAAGGATAATAAGCTATCACCAGATATGTTTCTCCTTTGCCCAAAGTTCATCCGGGACTCAATGAGAGTGAGGTATTTCCAATGGGTGGTTCCTTTTTACAGAACTGCAAGTCTCTTTCCTGCACATGACCTTTGGTCGAGATTGCAAATGGTAGTCTTCTCCAACAAAGATGTCTCTCCACATCAATGTCTACATGAAGAAATCCATCCAAACAAACTCCCTTTAGTCCAACTAGTTTAGTTTACCTAAGAGATACATGGTGGAAGCAGGCCCTTCAGTCCACTGAGTCCATGTTGACCAGCGATCACCCATTCGCACTAGTTCTATCCCACACACTAATGGCAATTTACAGAGGCAAATTAACCTACAAACCTGCACGTCTTTGGAATGTGGGAGGAAATTGGAGCAGCCAGAGAAAACCCATGCGATCACAGGGAGAACCTAGAAACTCCGTACAGACAGCACCCATAGTCAGGATTGAACCTGGATCTCTGGTGCTGTAAGGCCACAACTCTCCCACCCCTTGTATATTGACAAAAATATGAAATAGGTTTTAACAGTATCACATGGAGATTGATGGTTGGCTCCAGTAGAACATCAAATTTTGCTCCCAGGTCAAATCGAAATAACACTAGATGTCCAGACCTTAATGTTGTGCAGTACATATATCTCATGAGTATTCACTTTTGGTCATTTTCACCCTCCACAATGTGTCTGCCCCACGTTTCTGTAGGTACCGAGTAGCTGAGAAGCACTGCAAGTACATATTCACTCTTGCAGAGTTAACTCTGTCTCTCTTAGTGGCTGCCTCCGCAAGTTAGTCTCCTGGATTTCACAAATAACCTTATCTCTAATGAGTGATTCTTTCAAACCCGCAAAACGGTGATTATTGGCTAAAAGCTCTGTTAGGAAAGTATCAAAAGTTTTTTTTCCCCTGCTCCTACATCTGCCGAAAGAACCAGTAACTGTCAACTTTTTCCGCTCCTTGGTGGATTGCAGTGCCTTTGTCATGCATCTAATGCATTCTCCAAGGATTCATTTAGTCTGCTCTGCTTTATTTACCCGAGACGATATGTGGCGCAAAATCTTTCTTCTCCTGTCGCCGGTCTCCAGACAATTATATACCTGGAAATCTAACAGCTCAGGCAGTGTACCTCACTCCAGCGTTGTGTTGTTTCAACTGAATCACACAGCTCTGTATGCCCACCACACATCTGCATGATGTCGCAGTTTTGGGAGGATCACACCTGTAATTCCTTATTCCGATTCAGGCACAGCATCAAACTTCCACAGTTTCATCAACCTGCATCTCTGACACTGCACCTCAGCATCCTTCCCCTCTCTCCGAGACGCCAAACAACAGTTGTTGATTCAAACTAACAAGCTGGATGCTCTATTAAATAATGAAAAGCTTTTCAGTGTCAAGGCTTCGTACTGTGGCTGTCTCTCTACAGAGACAGATTCTGCGGCAAGTTTCACACCAAGCAAAATTGAACAACGTAGAAAGCAGCTGATCTCTCTCTCTCTCTCTCTCTCTCTCTCTCTCTCTCTCTCTCTCTCTCTCTCTCTCTCTCTCTCTCTCTCTCTCTCTCGGCACCAGCCTGCATTGTGCATCCCACGGATGTTATGATGACTTGTGTAGACAAGCGAACCATGAACTTCTTGTCAGGCAAGCTCGGGAAACATCCAGTGTTTAATTATTTTTATTACAGAACACAGAACCACAATCAATAGCGTTATTGTTCAAAAGTCACTGAAGAAGATAGATAGATACTGCAGGAATTAAATCTATTTTCCATGCAGGCAAGCTTCTTCAGAACACTAATTTCTGGCACTAATTTGCTCCATTTATTGGCATTTTGAAGCCTGCAGTAATTCTGGGTCCTAATCTCAGTATCTATATACTAAAACTCTCATTTGTTCGCTTGTTTCTGAACTACAGCCAAAACGATACACGATAGCATGACAATTATAGGTCCAACTTACTCACGGTCGTCCCGTGGTCCTATGGAAGAAGTTTCATTGAAATCGGTGTTATATTTTTAAAGTTATTCACATTTTAAAGTTAAAAAAACCGCGCATGCGCAGTTGGGGCTCCGTTGATCTGGTACTTAGGTAAGATGGCCGCCGTATTCACGCGTGCGCAGAACAAACACGTCCGCGCCTGCCCAGTATGGCCCGTTGAGCAGGGCTCGGCTGCCAGTCTCGTGGGGGCAGGTTTGTTGGCTCCGTGGCAGCAGGAGAGCCAGGCTTGGTGCTGGGGGAAGCAGCCGGAGCCTGGGCCTGGGCCTGGGCCTGGGCCTGGGCCTGGGCCTGGGCCTGGGCCTGGGCCTGGGCCTGGGCCTGGGCCTGGGCCTGGGCCTGGGCGTGACTGGGTAACCGCGAGCCTGAGGTGGGCCAAGGGGAAAGGCGGCAGCAGCAGCAGCGGCAGAGAGGCGGGAGGGGTGGGGGAGGGAGGGAGGGAGGGAGGGAGGGAGGGAGGGAGGGAGGGAGGGAGGGAGGGAGGGGGGGAGGGAGGGGGAGGGAGGGAGGGAGGGAGAAGTAGGGGGAGAGGGGAGGGAGCATGGGGGAGGAGGGAATGGATGGAGGAGAGGGTGCTGCACCGATGCAGGAGGGGCAACCGTAGGGGGGAGGGGGTGGAGAGAGGGAGAGGGAGAGGGAGGGGGAGGGGGATGAGGGGGGATGGAGAGAGGGAGGGGAGGGGAGGGTTAAGTGGGGAGTGGGGGGGGGGGGGAGAGGGGAGGAGAGGGTGCTGCACCAATGCAGTAGTTTGGGCCCAACGGGTCCACGGTCTAGTTTTATATAATTTCTAAACTCCAAGGTTTGCCAACACCATAAATACTGTGACAGGAATTGTCAAATAAAGGCAGTTTATGCAGTCACGCCAGGAAACGCCCACCTTTTCTCAAAATAGCAGCCAAAACTACTCTTGAAGGAAATAAACCCTCCTCAAAGACAATAGTCAGACAAAATCCAGAAAGTTCCTATCGAAGAAATATTTATTTTCTTTGAAGCTGACGTTTATATAATTTCTTTGACTATCAACCACAAATGGACTCACCCAAATTTGGTGAATAACCTGGAGCCCAACACTTCACTTTAAAGACCCTTGGAAGGGTCTCGACCTGAAATGTCACCCATTCCTTCTCTCCAGAGGTGTTGCCTGTCCCGCCGAGTTACTCCAGCATTTTGTGTCTTTCTTCGGTGTAAACCAGCATCTGCAGTTCCTTCCTACACACCTCATTTTAAAGGTTTCTGCCTCAAATTTGTGCTCAATTGTTGATGATTCTCAGCCCTGCTTCCATAATACATCGGGCGTGAGAGCTTCCAGTCTCAATCTTCCGAATGATACTGACTCTTTCTGGTTCCGGTGAATTTTCTTCTCAAGTGTTATCTTCAATATTGAAAAGGTTACGTGCTTGAAAAACCCGTGGTCATGTGTATTCATGAAGCAGCAACTCACATTCTAAACCAGCGTTGAACATGCGACAGTGCAGGCACAGTACAGGCACAGTACAGTACAGGCACAGCACAGCACAGTACAGGTACAGTACAGTACAGGTACAGTAGAGTAGAGTACAGTACAGTACAGTACAGTACAGGTACAGTACAGGTACAGGTACAGTACAGGCACAGTACAGTGCAGGCACAGTACAGGCACAGTACAGTACAGCACAGTACAGGCACAGTACAGTACAGTACAGCACAGTACAGGTACAGTACAGTACAGGTACAGTACAGTGCAGGCACAGTGCAGGCACAGTACAGGTACAGTACAGTACAGGCACAGTACAGTACAGGCACAGTACAGGCACAGTACAGGCACAGTACAGTACAGTACAGGCACAGTACAGGTACAGTACAGGCACAGTACAGGCACAGTACAGTACAGTACAGCACAGTACAGGTACAGTACAGTACAGGTACAGTACAGTGCAGGCACAGTACAGGTACAGTACAGGCACAGTACAGTACAGGCACAGTACAGGTACAGTACAGTACAGGTACAGTACAGTGCAGGCACAGTACAGGTACAGTACAGTGCAGGCACAGTACAGGTACAGTACAGGCACAGTACAGTACAGGCACAGTACAGGCACAGTACAGTACAGGCACAGTACAGGCACAGTACAGGCACAGTACAGTACAGGCACAGTACAGTACAGCACAGGCACAGTACAGGCACAGTACAGGCACAGTACAGGCACAGTACAGTGCAGGCACAGTACAGGCACAGTACAGTACAGGCACAGTACAGGCACAGTACAGGCACAGTACAGTACAGGCACAGTACAGGCACAGTACAGGCACAGTACAGTACAGTACAGGCACAGTACAGTGCAGGCACAGTACAGGCACAGTACAGTACAGGCACAGTACAGTAATGCACAGTACAGGCACAGTACAGTACAGGTACAGTAGAGTACAGTACAGTACAGTACAGGTACAGTACAGTACAGTACAGGTACAGGTACAGTACAGGCACAGTACAGTGCAGGCACAGTACAGGCACAGCACAGTACAGTACAGGCACAGGCACAGGCACAGTACAGGCACAGTACAGGCACAGTACAGTACAGGCACAGTACAGGCACAGCACAGTACAGTACAGGCACAGGCACAGGCACAGTACAGTACAGGCACAGTACAGTACAGTACAGTACAGGCACAGTACAGGCACAGTACAGTACAGGCACAGTACAGTACAGGCACAGTACAGGCACAGTACAGGCACAGTACAGGCACAGTACAGGCACAGTACAGTACAGGCACAGTACAGTACAGTACAGTACAGGCACAGTACAGGCACAGTACAGGCACAGTACAGGCACAGTACAGTACAGGCACAGTACAGTACAGGCACAGCACAGTACAGGCACAGTACAGGCACAGTACAGTACAGGCACAGTACAGGCACAGTACAGGCACAGTACAGTACAGGCACAGTACAGGCACAGTACAGGCACAGTACAGTACAGGCACAGGCACAGTACGGTACAGTACAGTACAGTACAGTACAGTCACAGTACAGTACAGTACAGTACAGTACAGTCACAGTACAGACACAGTACAGTACAGTCACAGTACAGTACAGTACAGGCACAGTACAGTCACAGTACAGGCACAGTACAGTACATTACAGTACAGTACAGGCACAGTACATTACAGTACAGTACAGGCACAGTACATTACAGTACAGTACAGGCACAGTACATTACAGTACAGGCACAGTACAGTACAGTACAGGCACAGTACAGTACAGCATAGTACTGTAAAGTACAGGCACAGTACAGTACAGGCACAGCAGAGTACATGCACAGTACAGGCACGGCACAGTACAGGCACAGTACAGGCACAGTACAGGCACAGTACAGGCACAGTACAGTACAGTACAATTCAGACACAGTACAGTACAGGCGCAGTACAGGCGCAGTACAGTACAGGCACGGGCTATTTCCGTGGCCGCTGGATTAAGTTCTTCACGGGAGTTTTCACACCAGCCAAGAGTCATTGAGTTTTATAGTAACCATATGGACCCTTCGGCCCATCATGTCCATACTGACCTTTTTGCCCATCCCCACTAATTTGCCTGCATTAATACTGTATCCCTCTTTGCCTTGCCTTTTTCGGTGTCTGTCTAAATGTCTCTTCAGCATAGTAACTGGATTTGATTCCACTACCTCCTCTGGCAGCGCATTCCGGATAAAAAAACTCTGTTTAACGAAACATACCCATCAGATCCCCTTTAAAACCTACCTTAAAACTATTCCACAATAACTTTGTTATATCTTCGGTATAAACCAACATTTGCTGATCCTTGTTATTACAATTAACCTATCCACCTTGTCTTTGATACCTCTACCATGAGAATAGAATTTTGAGTGTCTACCATATCAATGCCTCTGAAAATTTTATATACCAGTTATATAGAACGTCACAGTGGCGCAGCGGTAGATTTGCTGCCTTGCAGCGACTGATAACAGATGCTGTCTGTACAGAGTTTGCACGATCTCTCTGTGACCATGTGGGTTTCTCTGCGTGCTCCAATTTTCTGCCACACTCCAAATCCGTGCAGTTTTGTTGGATAATTGGCTTCTGAAAATGATAAATTGTTCCTAGTGCGCAGGATAGTGCTGGAGTACAGGGTAATCGCTGGTCGGTGCAGATTTGATGGGCCGAAGGGCCTGTTTCCACGCAGTATCTTTAAAATGTAAAGTAAAGTTGCTCTAGATGTTGCTAAGGCCGCATTTGGAGTATTGTGTTCAGTTTTGGGCTCCCTTTTATAGGAAGAATGTCATTAAGCTGGATAGAGTGGAGAGAAGATTTATGAGGATGTTGCAAGGACTAGAGGGCCTGAGCTGCAGGGAGAGCTTGGGCAAGTTAGGACCATTTCTTGGAGCGTGGCAGGCTAAAGGGTGATCTTGCAGAGGTGTATACATCCATGGAGGGAAATTGATGGGGTGAATGAACAGAGTCTTTTACCACGTGTAGGGGAATCAATGACATAGGTTTAAGGTAAGAGAGGAAAATATTAATAGGATACTGAGGGGGAATTTTTTCACTCAGAGAATGGTGGGTATATGGAATGAGGTGGCAGAGAAGATAGTTGAGGCAGATACAATAACAACATTTCAAGGACTCTTGGAAAGGTCATGGATAGGAAAGATTTAGAGGGATATGGTCCAAATGGGACTGGCTTAGACCATTTGCTCAGCATGGACAAGTTGGGTCAAGGGGCCGGTTTCCCTGCTGTACGACTCTCTGTGTGATACCTCTATCAGAACACCTTTCAGCATCTGTCGCTCCAGTACATCAAGCCCACCCCAGCCCTTCGCTCCCCATAACTAAAGCCCTCCAATTCAAGCATCATCCGTTTGAATCTCCTTTCCACTCTTCTTCAGCTCAATTATATCCTTATTCCCATTGTGTGGTGACCAAAACGGCACACAGTATTCCAAATGCAGCCGACCAAGTGTTTTGTGAATTCCACATTTATCAAGCTACCATTTCCTAATGGTCCTTCTGTCTGCCTTATCTGAAAAGCGATTTCTGGTGACACCAATGTTCCCTGTGATGGTGAGAACAGGGGAAGGAATTCAATCTGTAATTTGTCTGGACAATTGGTCAACTTGAGGCCCACAAAGAGCTGTAGATGCTACATGGGTCTCTGCTGCTGTGGGGTGGGGTGGTGGAGAGTGAATATTAAAGAATAGGTTTTTTTCGTGTCATTTTGTGTATACGTTAGAGCAGGTTTGTCTTTGCAAGCAAGTCACACTTTGGCTGAAGTGATGGCTGTTGTATTTGTTACTGTATCAATTTTGTTTTTTTGGTGGTAAACAATTGGTTCAAACCAGCAAATGTGTTCCCTGGCCCAACTGGATATCTGAAGTTGTTGAGATTTTTTATTTCATTTTATTTATTTTTTAAATATGGAACGCTTCACGAATTTGCGTGTCATCCTTGCGCAGGGGCCATGCTAATCTTCTCTGTATCGTTCCAATTTTAGTATATTTGCTGCCGAAGCGAGCACAAGATTTTAAAAATAAACCATTGGCCCTAATGCATTCAGGGATGGACAATGAAAACTCAGCCATCTTTATTAAAATGGCTAACAAAGACCCAATTGCAACAGGAGGCAACCACGTACTGGGTTCACATTTCGATCAGACCTGGAAGTGATGGAAGATCCTTCCTTTGAGAGACATTGGTTGGGCTTTTATAACTATCTGATTGTAAGTTTCTTGTCCTGACTCACAATTTTTCAGATTTCAATGCGGCATTTAAGTAGGAGACCTCTTAATTGCTAAGAAAACCAAATGGCTTGTTTTCTTTTTAATATGTCATGGTTAAATTGTCAATATTATAAAACAAACCATGCCACAATTAATTTTGTTTTAAGAGGACACCGTGTGATAGTGTAACTGCCAATTACCTGGTGAAATAAATTGGCTCAATAGAAATCTTTAATTCACCATGTCTGTGAATTCAACCTATCCATTCAATGACATTCAATCAAGTCAACAGACCAGCCCAATCAGGCAACGAAGCCAAGAATCGAGATACCATTGGCCACTTTCCTGCACCACCTTGTGGCCAGTCGTAGTATAACATTGACAGGCACCTGCTCAATCACAGGGCACAAGGCTTTTATTACTTGTTCATACGTGGGATGCCAGCATCACTGGCAAGGCTAACACTAATTGTCCATCCCTGATTGTCCTTGAGGAGGCGCTGGTGAGCCACCTCTTCAACTGCTGTGGTCCATGTGGGGAAGAATCTCTCAATGCGGTTGGGTGAGGGGTGTTCCAGCATCTCAACCCAATTATAAAAGAAAACAGTGTGAGAGTGTGTGAAGTGAAGTGACGGGGAACCAGCAAGTGGTGGTGCAGCCCACTGCCTTTGTCCTTCCTCGTGGTTGAGGTGGTGGAATTGGGAAATGCTGTCAAAGCAGCCTTGGCGAGTCAACATCACACAGTCTGTACACACTGCAGCCGCAATGCAAACGTGGATTCCCGGAATAATAATATTCATTTATTGTCATTGCAACGAGTACAACGAAATTAAAAAACAGCCAATCCTGACGGTGCGTACAAACATATATGCAATAAATGCAAAAACAAATAAATACATAAATACAATTAAATTAAGTACAAGATTTTTTAACGGTGTTGCCTAGTGCACAGGTAGTGTTCAGTTCTCGTATGGCCCTGGGGTAAAAACTGTTCTTAAGTCTGTTTGTTCGGGATTTGATTGACCTGAAACGTCGACCAGAGGGCAGATGAACAAACAGACGGTGGCCGGGGTGGGATGGATCTTTTATTATTTTGCCTGCTCTACTGAGGCAGCGCAGGCTGAACAGGTGCTCCAGGGAGGGCAGTGAGCAGCCGATGATTTTCTGGGCCGTCGTGATGACCCTCTGAAGGGCCTTCCTGTCCTTTTCTGAGCAGCTGGCATACCATGTGGTTATACAGTATGCCAGCACACTCTCGATGGAGCAGCGATAGAAGGACAACATGAGCTTCTCCTGCAGGTTGGTTTTCCTGAGGATCCTCAGGAAGTGAATTCTTAGGTGCCAATCAAGCAGGTGCTTTGTCCTGAATGATGTTACACTTTGTGCGTTTGTTTCCTGTGGCACCAAGCCAGGCAAGTGGGGAGTATTTTATCAGACTGCTGCCCGGGCCATTGCATTTGGCATGGGAGCTTTGGGAAAGTCAGCAGGTGAATTAACCATTTCAGAACGTCCAGCATCTGACCTGCTCTTGTTGCCACAGTGTGGAGATGGTTGGTTCAGTTGAGTCACTGATCAGTAGCGATGGTCTGAAGACGGATGGAGGCTTGCCCGGTGACAGCACTGAGAGAAGGGGCTGTAAATTATTGAGACAATAGAAACACCGAAGAACATTCAACATTCGACAGCCAGCAGCAGCACCGTGACTTCAAAATGATTTATTAGTTATTTGAAACCTTACGGGAAATCCTCAGGAGGTGACAAGTACTATTCAAATGCAAATAATAATCATGCAAACTTTTGTGCATCCTGCAATGCTGAAAAAGATCTCTCCCACTTGTTAGTTCTGACACTAAGTTCATGATTTCAAACCTCCAGATTGTGAATCCTGTCACGTTGCATTCTGGTGCAAAGCAGATTTTTGCTGCCATTTGTTTTCTATTCCAAAGTAAGTGACTCATAGGTGAGAATGTATCCTTAAACACTACCTCCTGCCATCCCAAGTGGAGCCCTTCATGAATGCATTAATACAATGATTGTCAACAACTGTTTTACTTTAGGAGAAGCCCTTTTTAACTAAGCTGACCCCAAACTTAACCTAACATGTACGCTCTTTGCTGCATGGGCAGCTAATTGTTGAACAATGACCCTCTTTCCTTCCATTTCCCACACAGGCTGATCTGGAAACACTGTTCTGCAGGCCATCATTTATAAGAAGCAGAGTCTTGTCTAAACGTACCTTACATTGCTCCTCTAAAGCTATCAGGGGAAAGACACTTTTATCCGATGAGTCTGTGCTGGATTTGAAACCAAGTGCCAGAGCTGAGCATGCTGCAAACCAACCCACTGTACCACCCAGTCCCCATAGATGATCGTGTTTAACTGAATCAATTTGATTCAGGCTAGATGGTGCACTAAACACGTCAACCTGACAAATAGAGTCATCTTTATCCACTTAGTTACAAAATCATCATAAATCATTGCTTTACCCAGCATCCTTGTCAGAAATTTGTAATGACTGTACTATCTGTGTCTCAACTTGACAAAGGTAGAGAAAATGATCAAAAGTGGAAGAACAATTGTCTATTTGTAATTTCTGCATGAAGCCTGGTATCTTCACTCTTTGCCATCAGTGCATCCATTTCATGATGTGTGACCAATTATCTGAAGCCTGGCGCTTAAAGACTGCAGGAGAGGACATTTTGCTAAGCGGTGTTTACTTACTACACTGTGTGTCAGCAAGGACAGGTGTTCAGTCCCTACCCACGAGTTACCTATTGAATAATGAATTGTTTTTTTGGAGGATAGAGGGGAAAATCATGGACACCGTGCCTTAAGTACAACTTGGCAGGACTGAACACGAACTGTAGAGACAGGGAATTAAGTTTCTATTGTGTTAATGAATGTTTGCGAAAGTAATATTGACTTTACCAGGATATTCCGACCAAGTGTAATTGCTTCAACCATTGAAGGTTATAGAAACATGGCCCTGATCAGTGTTAAGCATAAATTAATCCACTTTTCTTTCAGATTGAAATTAAAATTTGTCTTCTCATTTTGA